>NW_027441949.1:0-300000 GCF_048569485.1 Anomaloglossus baeobatrachus
GGGCTAAGTGCCCCCAATGGTCTCAGAGCATTGACTCTTCTAAGAGTCCTAAGAGTCCTGCTCACACTGATGGGGTGCAGCTGTGGGACCCTATTTTCAGAGATGATGTCCTCCACCCAACTCTCAAAAAGCTGAAAGGGTCTTCAGTAGAGATGGATAGTCGAGCTGGGCTATCAGACGGTCACCTCTGTAGCTGTAGTGTCATTTTTCCTATGGTCCAATGTGTAAATTAAACAAAAAAGTGCACGTTTGTTATGATGTCCAAGATGGGGACCAGGATGTGGACATAATAAAAAATTAGGGAACATGATAGGAGACATTTCTACAATACATATAATCATTCTTATCTATCTAATACGATGACAACAGCTCTCCATACCTGCAGTCCACCACAAGGACCACCCTCTCTAATCCCTGAAAAATGAAATCATCCTCAGTGACGAAGAGAGGGGGCTAAGCGCCCCCCATGGTTTTAGAGCATTGACTCTTATAAGAGTCCTAAGAGTCCTGCTTACACTGATGGGGTGCAGCTGTGGGACCCTATTTTAAGAGATGATGTCCTCCACCCAACTCTCAAAAAGCTGAAAGGGTCTTCAGTAGAGATGGATAGTCGAGCTGGGCTATCAGACGGTCACCTCTGTAGCTGTAGTGTCATTTTTCCTATGGTCCAATGTGGAAATTAAACAAAAAAGTGCACGTTTGTTATGATGTCCAAGATGGGGACCAGGATGTGGACATAATAAAAAATTAGGGAACATGATAGGAGACATTTCTACAATACATATAATCATTCTTATCTATTTAATACGATGACAACAGCTCTCCATACCTGCAGTCCACCACAAGGACCACCCTCTCTAATCCCTGAAAAATGAAATCATCCTCAGTGACGAAGAGAGGGGGCTAAGCGCCCCCCATGGTCTCAGAGCATTGACTCTTCTAAGAGTCCTAAGAGTCCTGCTCACACTGATGGGGTGCAGCTGTGGGACCCTATTTTCAGAGATGATGTCCTCCACCCAACTCTCAAAAAGCTGAAAGGGTCTTCAGTAGAGATGGATTGTCGAGCTGGGCTATCAGACGGTCACCTCTGTAGCTGTAGTGTCATTTTTCCTATGGTCCAATGTGTAAATTAAACAAAAAAGTGCACGTTTGTTATGATGTCCAAGATGGGGACCAGGATGTGGACATAATAAAAAATTAGGGAACATGATAGGAGACATTTCTACAATACATATAATCATTCTTATCTACCTAATACGATGATAACAGCTCTCCATACCTGCAGTCCACCACAAGGACCACCCTCTCTAATCCCTGAAAAATGAAATCATCCTCAGTGACGAAGAGAGGGGGCTAAGTGCCCCCAATGGTCTCAGAGCATTGACTCTTCTAAGAGTCCTAAGAGTCCTGCTCACACTGATGGGGTGCAGCTGTGGGACCCTAATTTCAGAGATGATGTCCTCCACCCAACTCTCAAAAAGCTGAAAGGGTCTTCAGTAGAGATGGATAGTCGAGCTGGGCTATCAGACGGTCACCTCTGTAGCTGTAGTGTCATTTTTCCTATGGTCCAATGTGTAAATTAAACAAAAAAGTGCACGTTTGTTATGATGTCCAAGATGGGGACCAGGATGTGGACATAATAAAAAATTAGGGAACATGATAGGAGACATTTCTACAATACATATAATCATTCTTATCTATCTAATACGATGACAACAGCTCTCCATACCTGCAGTCCACAACAAGGACCACCCTCTCTAATCCCTGAAAAATGAAATCATCCTCAGTGACGAAGAGAGGGGGCTAAGCGCCCCCCATGGTTTTAGAGCATTGACTCTTCTAAGAGTCCTAAGAGTCCTGCTTACACTGATGGGGTGCAGCTGTGGGACCCTATTTTAAGAGATGATGTCCTCCACCCAACTCTCAAAAAGCTGAAAGGGTCTTCAGTAGAGATGGATAGTCGAGCTGGGCTATCAGACGGTCACCTCTGTAGCTGTAGTGTCATTTTTCCTATGGTCCAATGTGTAAATTAAACAAAAAAGTGCACGTTTGTTATGATGTCCAAGATGGGGACCAGGATGTGGACATAATAAAAAATTAGGGAACATGATAGGAGACATTTCTACAATACATATAATCATTCTTATCTATTTAATACGATGACAACAGCTCTCCATACCTGCAGTCCACCACAAGGACCACCCTCTCTAATCCCTGAAAAATGAAATCATCCTCAGTGACGAAGAGAGGGGGCTAAGCGCCCCCCATGGTCTCAGAGCATTGACTCTTCTAAGAGTCCTAAGAGTCCTGCTCACACTGATGGGGTGCAGCTGTGGGACCCTATTTTCAGAGATGATGTCCTCCACCCAACTCTCAAAAAGCTGAAAGGGTCTTCAGTAGAGATGGATTGTCGAGCTGGGCTATCAGACGGTCACCTCTGTAGCTGTAGTGTCATTTTTCCTATGGTCCAATGTGTAAATTAAACAAAAAAGTGCACGTTTGTTATGATGTCCAAGATGGGGACCAGGATGTGGACATAATAAAAAATTAGGGAACATGATAGGAGACATTTCTACAATACATATAATCATTCTTATCTACCTAATACCATGATAACAGCTCTCCATACCTGCAGTCCACCACAAGGACCACCCTCTCTATTCCCTGAAAAATGAAATCATCCTCAGTGACGAAGAGAGGGGGCTAAGTGCCCCCAATGGTCTCAGAGCATTGACTCTTCTAAGAGTCCTAAGAGTCCTGTTTACACTGATGGGGGGCAGCTGTGGGACCCTAATTTCAGAGATGATGTCCTCCACCCAACTCTCAAAAAGCTGAAAGGGTCTTCAGTAGAGATGGATAGTCGAGCTGGGCTATCAGACGGTCACCTCTGTAGCTGTAGTGTCATTTTTCCTATGGTCCAATGTGTAAATTAAACAAAAAAGTGCACGTTTGTTATGATGTCCAAGATGGGGACCAGGATGTGGACATAATAAAAAATTAGGGAACATGATAGGAGACATTTCTACAATACATATAATCATTCTTATCTATCTAATACGATGACAACAGCTCTCCATACCTGCAGTCCACAACAAGGACCACCCTCTCTAATCCCTGAAAAATGAAATCATCCTCAGTGACGAAGAGAGGGGGCTAAGCGCCCCCATGGTCTCAGAGCATTAACTCTTCTAAGAGTCCTAAGAGTCCTGCTCACACTGATGGGTGCAGCTGTGGGACCCTATTTTCAGAGATAATGTCCTCCACCCAACTCTCAAAAAGCTGAAAGGGTCTTCAGTAGAGATGGATAGTCGAGCTGGGCTATCAGACGGTCACCTCTGTAGCTGTAGTGTCATTTTTCCTATGGCCCAATGTGTAAATTAAACAAAAAAGTGCACGTTTGTTATGATGTCCAAGATGGGGACCAGGATGTGGACATAATAAGAAATTAGGGAACATGATAGGAGACATTTCTACAATACATATAATCATTCTTATCTATCTAATACGATGACAACAGCTCTCCATACCTGCAGTCCACCACAAGGACCACCCTCTCTAATCCCTGAAAAATGAAATCATCCTCAGGGACGAAGAGAGGGGGCTAAGCGCCCCCCATGGTTTTAGAGCATTGACTCTTCTAAGAGTCCTAAGAGTCCTGCTTACACTGATGGGGTGCAGCTGTGGGACCCTATTTTCAGAGATGATGTCCTCCACCCAACTCTCAAAAAGCTGAAAGGGTCTTCAGTAGAGATGGATAGTCAAGCTGGGCTATCAGACGGTCACCTCTGTAGCTGTAGTGTCATTTTTCCTATAATCCAATGTGTAAATTAAACAAAAAAGTGCACGTTTGTTATGATGTTCAAGATGGGGACCAGGATGTGGACATAATAAAAAATTAGGGAACATGATAGGAGACATTTCTACAATACATATAATCATTCTTATCTATCTAATACGATCACAACAGCTCTCCATACCTGCAGTCCACCACAAGGACCACTCTCTCTAATCCCTGAAAAATGAAATCATCCTCAGTGACGAAGAGAGGGGGCTAAGCGCCCCCCATGGTCTCAGAGCATTGACTCTTCTAAGAGTCCTAAGATTCCTGCTCACACTGATGTGGTGCAGCTGTGGGACCCTATTTTCAGAGATGATGTCCTCCACCCAACTCTCAAAAAGCTGAAAGGGTCTTCAGTAGAGATGGATAGTCGATCTGGGCTATCAGACGGTCACCTCTGTAGCTGTAGTGTCATTTTTCCTATGGTCCAATGTGTAAATTAAACAAAAAAGTGCACATTTGTTATGATTTCCAAGATGGGGACCAGGATGTGGACATAATAAAAAAATAGGGAACATGATAGGAGACATTTCTACAATACATATAATCATTCTTATCTATCTAATACGATGACAACAGCTCTCCATACCTGCAGTCCACCACAAGGACCACCCTCTCTATTCCCTGAAAAGTGAAATAATCCTCAGTGACGAAGAGAGGGGGCTAAGTGCCCCCAATGGTCTCAGAGCATTGACTCTTCTAAGAGTCCTAAGAGTCCTGCTCACACTGATGGGGTGCAGCTGTGGGACCCTATTTTCAGAGATGATGTTCTCCACCCAACTCTCAAAAAGCTGAAAGGGTCTTCAGTAGAGATGGATAGTCGAGCTGGGCTATCAGACGGTCACCTCTGTAGCTGTAGTGTCATTTTTCCTATGGTCCAATGTGTAAATTAAACAAAAAAGTGCACATTTGTTATGATGTCCAAGATGGGGACCAGGATGTGGACATAATAAAAAATTAGGGAACATGATAGGAGACATTTCTACAATACATATAATCATTCTTATCTATTTAATACGATGACAACAGCTCTCCATACCTGCAGTCCACCACAAGGACCACCCTCTCTAATCCCTGAAAAATGAAATCATCCTCAGTGACGAAGAGAGGGGGCTAAGCGCCCCCCATGGTCTCAGAGCATTGACTCTTCTAAGAGTCCTAAGAGTCCTGCTCACACTGATGGGGTGCAGCTGTGGGACCCTATTTTCAGTGATGATGTCCTCCACCCAACTCTCAAAAAGCTGAAAGGGTCTTCAGTAGAGATGGATAGTCGAGCTGGGCTATCAGACGGTCACCTCTGTAGCTGTAGTGTCATTTTTCCTATGGTCCAATGTGTAAATTAAACAAAAAAGTGCACATTTGTTATGATGTCCAAGATGGGGACCAGGATGTGGACATAATAAAAAATTAGGGAACATGATAGGAGACATTTCTACAATACATATAATCATTCTTATCTATTTAATACGATGACAACAGCTCTCCATACCTGCAGTCCACCACAAGGACCACCCTCTCTAATCCCTGAAAAATGAAATCATCCTCAGTGACGAAGAGAGGGGGCTAAGCGCCCCCCATGGTCTCAGAGCATTGACTCTTCTAAGAGTCCTAAGAGTCCTGCTCACACTGATGGGGTGCAGCTGTGGGACCCTATTTTCAGTGATGATGTCCTCCACCCAACTCTCAAAAAGCTGAAAGGGTCTTCAGTAGAGATGGATAGTCGAGCTGGGCTATCAGACGGTCACCTCTGTAGCTGTAGTGTCATTTTTCCTATTGTCCAATGTGTAAATTAAACAAAAAAGTGCACGTTTGTTATGATGTCCAAGATGGGGACCAGGATGTGGACATAATAAAAAATTAGGGAACATGATAGGAGACATTTCTACAATACATATAATCATTCTTATCTATCTAATACGATGACAACAGCTCTCCATACCTGCAGTCCACCACAAGGACCAGCCTCTCTAATCCCTGAAAAATGAAATCATCCTCAGTGACGAAGAGAGGGGGCCAAGCGCCCCCCATGGTACCAGAGCATTGACTCTTCTAAGAGTCCTAAGAGTCCTGCTCACACTGATGGGGTGAAGCTGTGGGACCCTATTTTCAGAGATGATGTCCTCCACCCAACTCTCAAAAAGCTGAAAGGGTCTTCAGTAGAGATGGATAGTCGAGCTGGGCTATCAGACGGTCACCTCTGTAGCTGTAGTGTCATTTTTCCTATGGTCCAATGTGTAAATTAAACAAAAAAGTGCACGTTTGTTATGATGTCCAAGATGGGGACCAGGATGTGGACATAATAAGAAATTAGGGAACATGATAGGAGACATTTCTACAATACATATAATCATTCTTATCTATCTAATACGATGACAACAGCTCTCCATACCTGCAGTCCACCACAAGGACCACCCTCTCTAATCCCTGAAAAATGAAATCATCCTCAGGGACGAAGAGAGGGGGCTAAGCGCCCCCCATGGTTTTAGAGCATTGACTCTTCTAAGAGTCCTAAGAGTCCTGCTTACACTGATGGGGTGCAGCTGTGGGACCCTATTTTCAGAGATGATGTCCTCCACCCAACTCTCAAAAAGCTGAAAGGGTCTTCAGTAGAGATGGATAGTCGAGCTGGGCTATCAGACGGTCACCTCTGTAGCTATAGTGTCATTTTTCCTATGGTCCAATGTGTAAATTAAACAAAAAAGTGCACGTTTGTTATGATGTCCAAGATGGGGACCAGGATGTGGACATAATAAAAAATTAGGGAACATGATAGGAGACATTTCTACAATACATATAATCATTCTTATCTATCTAATACGATCACAACAGCTCTCCATACCTGCAGTCCACCACAAGGACCACTCTCTCTAATCCCTGAAAAATGAAATTATCCTCAGTGACGAAGAGAGGGGGCTAAGCGCCCCCCATGGTCTCAGAGCATTGACTCTTCTAAGAGTCCTAAGATTCCTGCTCACACTGATGGGGTGCAGCTGTGGGACCCTATTTTCAGAGATGATGTCCTCCACCCAACTCTCAAAAAGCTGAAAGGGTCTTCAGTAGAGATGGATAGTCGAGCTGGGCTATCAGACGGTCACCTCTGTAGCTGTAGTGTCATTTTTCCTATGGTCCAATGTGTAAATTAAACAAAAAAGTGAACGTTTGTTATGATGTCCAAGATGGGGACCAGGATGTGGACATAATAAAAAAATAGGGAACATGATAGGAGACATTTCTACAATACATATAATCATTCTTATCTATCTAATACGATGACAACAGCTCTCCATACCTGCAGTCCACCACAAGGACCACCCTCTCTATTCCCTGAAAAGTGAAATCATCCTCAGTGACGAAGAGAGGGGGCTAAGCGCCCCCATGGTCTCAGAGCATTGACTCTTCTAAGAGTCCTAAGAGTCCTGCTCACACTGATGGGGTGCAGCTGTGGGACCCTATTTTCAGAGATGATGTTCTCCACCCAACTCTCAAATAGCTGAAAGGGTCTTCAGTAGAGATGGATAGTCGAGCTGGGCTATCAGACGGTCACCTCTGTAGCTGTAGTGTCATTTTTCCTATGGTCCAATGTGTAAATTAAACAAAAAAGTGCACGTTTGTTATGATGTCCAAGATGGGGACCAGGATGTGGACATAATAAAAAATTAGGGAACATGATAGGAGACATTTCTACAATACATATAATAATTCTTATCTATCTAATACGATGACAACAGCTCTCCATACCTGCAGTCCACAACAAGGACCACCCTCTCTAATCCCTGAAAAATGAAATCATCCTCAGTGACGAAGAGAGGGGGCTAAGCGCCCCCATGGTCTCAGAGCATTAACTCTTCTAAGAGTCCTAAGAGTCCTGCTCACACTGATGGGTGCAGCTGTGGGACCCTATTTTCAGAGATGATGTCCTCCACCCAACTCTCAAAAAGCTGAAAGGGTCTTCAGTAGAGATGGATAGTCGAGCTGGGCTATCAGACGGTCACCTCTGTAGCTGTAGTGTCATTTTTCCTATGGCCCAATGTGTAAATTAAACAAAAAAGTGCACGTTTGTTATGATGTCCAAGATGGGGACCAGGATGTGGACATAATAAAAAATTAGGGAACATGATAGGAGACATTTCTACAATACATATAATCATTCTTATCTATCTAATACGATGACAACAGCTCTCCATACCTGCAGTCCACCACAAGGACCACCCTCTCTAATCCCTGAAAAATGAAATCATCCTCAGTGACGAAGAGAGGGGGCCAAGCGCCCCCCATGGTACCAGAGCATTGACTCTTCTAAGAGTCCTAAGAGTCCTGCTCACACTGATGGGGTGAAGCTGTGGGACCCTATTTTCAGAGATGATGTCCTCCACCCAACTCTCAAAAAGCTGAAAGGGTCTTCAGTAGAGATGGATAGTCGAGCTGGGCTATCAGACGGTCACCTCTGTAGCTGTAGTGTCATTTTTCCTATGGTCCAATGTGTAAATTAAACAAAAAAGTGCACGTTTGTTATGATGTCCAAGATGGGGACCAGGATGTGGACATAATAAGAAATTAGGGAACATGATAGGAGACATTTCTACAATACATATAATCATTCTTATCTATCTAATACGATGACAACAGCTCTCCATACCTGCAGTCCACCACAAGGACCACCCTCTCTAATCCCTGAAAAATGAAATCATCCTCAGGGACGAAGAGAGGGGGCTAAGCGCCCCCCATGGTTTTAGAGCATTGACTCTTCTAAGAGTCCTAAGAGTCCTGCTTACACTGATGGGGTGCAGCTGTGGGACCCTATTTTCAGAGATGATGTCCTCCACCCAACTCTCAAAAAGCTGAAAGGGTCTTCAGTAGAGATGGATAGTCGAGCTGGGCTATCAGACGGTCACCTCTGTAGCTGTAGTGTCATTTTTCCTATAATCCAATGTGTAAATTAAACAAAAAAGTGCACGTTTGTTATGATGTTCAAGATGGGGACCAGGATGTGGACATAATAAAAAATTAGGGAACATGATAGGAGACATTTCTACAATACATATAATCATTCTTATCTATCTAATACGATCACAACAGCTCTCCATACCTGCAGTCCACCACAAGGACCACTCTCTCTAATCCCTGAAAAATGAAATCATCCTCAGTGACGAAGAGAGGGGGCTAAGCGCCCCCCATGGTCTCAGAGCATTGACTCTTCTAAGAGTCCTAAGATTCCTGCTCACACTGATGTGGTGCAGCTGTGGGACCCTATTTTCAGAGATGATGTCCTCCACCCAACTCTCAAAAAGCTGAAAGGGTCTTCAGTAGAGATGGATAGTCGAGCTGGGCTATCAGACGGTCACCTCTGTAGCTGTAGTGTCATTTTTCCTATGGTCCAATGTGTAAATTAAACAAAAAAGTGCACATTTGTTATGATTTCCAAGATGGGGACAAGGATGTGGACATAATAAAAAAATAGGGAACATGATAGGAGACATTTCTACAATACATATAATCATTCTTATCTATCTAATACGATGACAACAGCTCTCCATACCTGCAGTCCACCACAAGGACCACCCTCTCTATTCCCTGAAAAGTGAAATCATCCTCAGTGACGAAGAGAGGGGGCTAAGTGCCCCCAATGGTCTCAGAGCATTGACTCTTCTAAGAGTCCTAAGAGTCCTGCTCACACTGATGGGGTGCAGCTGTGGGACCCTATTTTCAGAGATGATGTTCTCCACCCAACTCTCAAAAAGCTGAAAGGGTCTTCAGTAGAGATGGATAGTCGAGCTGGGCTATCAGACGGTCACCTCTGTAGCTGTAGTGTCATTTTTCCTATGGTCCAATGTGTAAATTAAACAAAAAAGTGCACATTTGTTATGATGTCCAAGATGGGGACCAGGATGTGGACATAATAAAAAATTAGGGAACATGATAGGAGACATTTCTACAATACATATAATCATTCTTATCTATTTAATACGATGACAACAGCTCTCCATACCTGCAGTCCACCACAAGGACCACCCTCTCTAATCCCTGAAAAATGAAATCATCCTCAGTGACGAAGAGAGGGGGCTAAGCGCCCCCCATGGTCTCAGAGCATTGACTCTTCTAAGAGTCCTAAGAGTCCTGCTCACACTGATGGGGTGCAGCTGTGGGACCCTATTTTCAGTGATGATGTCCTCCACCCAACTCTCAAAAAGCTGAAAGGGTCTTCAGTAGAGATGGATAGTCGAGCTGGGCTATCAGACGGTCACCTCTGTAGCTGTAGTGTCATTTTTCCTATGGTCCAATGTGTAAATTAAACAAATAAGTGCACATTTGTTATGATGTCCAAGATGGGGACCAGGATGTGGACATAATAAAAAATTAGGGAACATGATAGGAGACATTTCTACAATACATATAATCATTCTTATCTATTTAATACGATGACAACAGCTCTCCATACCTGCAGTCCACCACAAGGACCACCCTCTCTAATCCCTGAAAAATGAAATCATCCTCAGTGACGAAGAGAGGGGGCTAAGCGCCCCCCATGGTCTCAGAGCATTGACTCTTCTAAGAGTCCTAAGAGTCCTGCTCACACTGATGGGGTGCAGCTGTGGGACCCTATTTTCAGTGATGATGTCCTCCACCCAACTCTCAAAAAGCTGAAAGGGTCTTCAGTAGAGATGGATAGTCGAGCTGGGCTATCAGACGGTCACCTCTGTAGCTGTAGTGTCATTTTTCCTATGGTCCAATGTGTAAATTAAACAAAAAAGTGCACGTTTGTTATGATGTCCAAGATGGGGACCAGGATGTGGACATAATAAAAAATTAGGGAACATGATAGGAGACATTTCTACAATACATATAATCATTCTTATCTATCTAATACGATGATAACAGCTCTCCATATCTGCAGTCCACCACAAGGACCACCCTCTCTAATCCCTGAAAAATGAAATCATCCTCAGTGATGAAGAGAGGGGGCTAAGTGCCCCCAATGGTCTCAGAGCATTGACTCTTCTAAGAGTCCTAAGAGTCCTGCTCACACTGATGGGGTGCAGCTGTGGGACCCTATTTTCAGAGATGATGTCCTCCACCCAACTCTCAAAAAGCTGAAAGGGTCTTCAGTAGAGATGGATAGTCGAGCTGGGCTATCAGACGGTCACCTCTGTAGCTGTAGTGTCATTTTTCCTATTGTCCAATGTGTAAATTAAACAAAAAAGTGCACGTTTGTTATGATGTCCAAGATGGGGACCAGGATGTGGACATAATAAAAAATTAGGGAACATGATAGGAGACATTTCTACAATACATATAATCATTCTTATCTATCTAATACGATGACAACAGCTCTCCATACCTGCAGTCCACCACAAGGACCAGCCTCTCTAATCCCTGAAAAATGAAATCATCCTCAGTGACGAAGAGAGGGGGCCAAGCGCCCCCCATGGTACCAGAGCATTGACTCTTCTAAGAGTCCTAAGAGTCCTGCTCACACTGATGGGGTGAAGCTGTGGGACCCTATTTTCAGAGATGATGTCCTCCACCCAACTCTCAAAAAGCTGAAAGGGTCTTCAGTAGAGATGGATAGTCGAGCTGGGCTATCAGACGGTCACCTCTGTAGCTGTAGTGTCATTTTTCCTATGGTCCAATGTGTAAATTAAACAAAAAAGTGCACGTTTGTTATGATGTCCAAGATGGGGACCAGGATGTGGACATAATAAGAAATTAGGGAACATGATAGGAGACATTTCTACAATACATATAATCATTCTTATCTATCTAATACGATGACAACAGCTCTCCATACCTGCAGTCCACCACAAGGACCACCCTCTCTAATCCCTGAAAAATGAAATCATCCTCAGGGACGAAGAGAGGGGGCTAAGCGCCCCCCATGGTTTTAGAGCATTGACTCTTCTAAGAGTCCTAAGAGTCCTGCTTACACTGATGGGGTGCAGCTGTGGGACCCTATTTTCAGAGATGATGTCCTCCACCCAACTCTCAAAAAGCTGAAAGGGTCTTCAGTAGAGATGGATAGTCGAGCTGGGCTATCAGACGGTCACCTCTGTAGCTATAGTGTCATTTTTCCTATGGTCCAATGTGTAAATTAAACAAAAAAGTGCACGTTTGTTATGATGTCCAAGATGGGGACCAGGATGTGGACATAATAAAAAATTAGGGAACATGATAGGAGACATTTCTACAATACATATAATCATTCTTATCTATCTAATACGATCACAACAGCTCTCCATACCTGCAGTCCACCACAAGGACCACTCTCTCTAATCCCTGAAAAATGAAATCATCCTCAGTGACGAAGAGAGGGGGCTAAGCGCCCCCCATGGTCTCAGAGCATTGACTCTTCTAAGAGTCCTAAGATTCCTGCTCACACTGATGGGGTGCAGCTGTGGGACCCTATTTTCAGAGATGATGTCCTCCACCCAACTCTCAAAAAGCTGAAAGGGTCTTCAGTAGAGATGGATAGTCGAGCTGGGCTATCAGACGGTCACCTCTGTAGCTGTAGTGTCATTTTTCCTATGGTCCAATGTGTAAATTAAACAAAAAAGTGCACGTTTGTTATGATGTCCAAGATGGGGACCAGGATGTGGACATAATAAAAAAATAGGGAACATGATAGGAGACATTTCTACAATACATATAATCATTCTTATCTATCTAATACGATGACAACAGCTCTCCATACCTGCAGTCCACCACAAGGACCACCCTCTCTATTCCCTGAAAAGTGAAATCATCCTCAGTGACGAAGAGAGGGGGCTAAGCGCCCCCCATGGTCTCAGAGCATTGACTCTTCTAAGAGTCCTAAGAGTCCTGCTCACACTGATGGGGTGCAGCTGTGGGACCCTATTTTCAGAGATGATGTTCTCCACCCAACTCTCAAATAGCTGAAAGGGTCTTCAGTAGAGATGGATAGTCGAGCTGGGCTATCAGACGGTCACCTCTGTAGCTGTAGTGTCATTTTTCCTATGGTCCAATGTGTAAATTAAACAAAAAAGTGCACGTTTGTTATGATGTCCAAGATGGGGACCAGGATGTGGACATAATAAAAAATTAGGGAACATGATAGGAGACATTTCTACAATACATATAATCATTCTTATCTATTTAATACGATGACAACAGCTCTCCATACCTGCAGTCCACCACAAGGACCACCCTCTCTAATCCCTGAAAAATGAAATCATCCTCAGTGACGAAGAGAGGGGGCTAAGCGCCCCCCATGGTCTCAGAGCATTGACTCTTCTAAGAGTCCTAAGAGTCCTGCTCACACTGATGGGGTGCAGCTGTGGGACCCTATTTTCAGAGATGATGTCCTCCACCCAACTCTCAAAAAGCTGAAAGGGTCTTCAGTAGAGATGGATAGTCGAGCTGGGCTATCAGACGGTCACCTCTGTAGCTGTAGTGTCATTTTTCCTATGGTCCAATGTGTAAATTAAACAAAAAAGTGCACGTTTGTTATGATGTCCAAGATGGGGACCAGGATGTGGACATAATAAAAAATTAGGGAACATGATAGGAGACATTTCTACAATACATATAATCATTCTTATCTATCTAATACGATGACAACAGCTCTCCATACCGTATTTC
Organism: Anomaloglossus baeobatrachus; assembly: GCF_048569485.1. NCBI lineage: Eukaryota > Metazoa > Chordata > Amphibia > Anura > Aromobatidae > Anomaloglossus > Anomaloglossus baeobatrachus. Next base: position 13,433 of record NW_027441949.1, read on the forward strand.
ATGGTCAATCCAGGTTTGTCAGTGATGGCACTGACATAATGTATGGCGTCTTTTTCGGGCGTTATCCTTTGCCTTTTCATTGTGAAAATCCAGTTGCCTATATCAAAGCAAATTCTACTACTTGTAAAGTATGCAGAAAATGAAATGTAGAACATATAACATCAACTGCTTAGGAACGCATCATAGGTTAGTACTTAAAAGGATATTGTCATGTTCTAGTCATAATGCAAGCTGGACATTTTTCATGTTACCCTGTAATCGCCGGCCTGTTCTAATGCTCACAAGCAAAGATATATGCTCAGCTGCTAAGGCTTCCCTCTGCCTTCTGAATGAAAATTGAATATGTCTGGCTCACTGTGTATATAGCAGGTGCTCAGAAAAAATAAGAGTCAATTCAAAAGAAATAGCTCTGGTACACTATAGTGATTAATAACGTAAGAAAAGAACTCTTGGAATGCTGAAAATTCTTTATTTGTGCAAAAGGATAATTCATCCAACGTTTCGACCTTGTTTTTAGGTCTTTATCAAGGATAAAGTTATCTAAGATCATAAAGGGTTACAAAACCATATAAACACGTAATTAGTACATAGTACAACATAACAGTACAATATATTGCTACTTGAGAGTACAATGGGTCAAATGACCATGAGGCACATACAAAAAATTTTTCCAAAGCCATAGTGAAAACATTTGTACTGAGGAAAGAAAATTTCCACATGACCTATCTGGAGAAACATTCTGGATCAAACAACCAAAAATAGTCAAGCAGGTAAATACACACCTATATGGATAACAGGATGATATGTGTTCAATTGTATAGCGTCATTGCCATTAAGGTACAAATGGAAAACTTGCAATCCTATATAGTGAAGGAAATGAACACATATCATATCAAAGAACACAGGAACATGGGTGTGAGAAAAACCTCAATGTTTATACTTTGTTCTTTATAATGGTGTGAACATGTATATGTCTCAGTACCTTATGCACTTGAGAATTCTAGTGAGTAGATGATGAAAGCCTATTCCAGAACTGGAATCGGTAAATAATTGTAGGTGGAATCTAAATGAAAAGATGGTACAAGTGTTATCATGACACGTGGGCTATAACACAATGGACCGTGTGACAAAGAAGAAAGGAGAGAAAGAAGAGGAAGAAAATGGAACTACCTGTAACATTACGTGATAGTCACTGGTAAGTATCACTTGACAATTCAGGTGAAAAAGGATTCCTTTATTAAAGGGTTCTCAGTCGCCTCAGGATCATGAAATACTAGGGTAAATGATATGAGAATGGGTAAGAAGCACCACTAAAGGAAATATGAAATGCAGGACATATATCTATAAACCCCTGAACTACATGATAGAAATAAAAAGAAGAAAAAAGAAAAAAAAGAAGAAAGAAGAAGAACACATAGAATGCGGAAAGAGAATGGGTACAACTACCTGAGTTACTGCAGGGAGGCCCCTGGTTGGTATTGTGAGGGTTAGTGGAATTCCTTCACTGAAGGGTTCTCAGTTGCTTCAGGTTCGTGAAAAATGCTATAGACAAATAATGCCCGGAGAAAAGGGGTTCATATACAGCGAATAATGGTAATACAAGGTACATGTGTCACATGTAATAGTATATATATATATATTGTACTAAGCTCTACACCAGAAATAGAAAGTAGTCCCTCTGCCTTCTGTCTAGGTGCCCTGAGTTATGTCCTGTAAACTGTCACAGCGACCCAGACACACATGTGTAGTAGGGGAATATCCCTGCTGAGATGCCAGTGCTAGAGCACTCGTTTGCTGTGGAGTTGAACGCTATGTGAGCAGTTCTTACCTTCAATGAGCAGAAGTCTCTTTTTTCAGATTTCAATATCTCTGTGGGTATCTGGCAGAAATATGGAATACTCTTTACTGCTAAGATCCTGTACACCACTCCCACTAAAGGGGGCTTTACACGCTGCGACATCGCTAATGCGGAGTCGTTGGGGTCACGGAATTTGTGACGCACATCCGGCCGCATTAGCGATGTTGCTGCGTGTGACACCGATGAGCGATTTTGCATCGTTGCAAAAACGTGCAAAATCGCTCATCGGTGACATGGGTCTCCATTCTCGATTATCGTTACTGCAGCAGTAACGATGTAGTTCGTCGCTCCTGCGGCAGCACACATCACTCCGTGTGACACCGCAGAAACGAGGAACCTCTCCTTACCTGCCTCCCAGCCGCTATGAGGAAGGAAGGAGGTGGGCGGGATGTTCCGGCCACTCATCTCCGCCCCTCCGCTGCTATTGGGCGGTCGCTCAGTGACGTCGCTGTGACGCCGCACGGACCGCCCCCTTAGAAAGGAGGCGGTTCGCCGGTCACAGCGACGTCGCCGGGCAGGTAAGTATGTGTGACGGGTCTGGTCGGTGTTGTGCGGCATGGGCAGCGATTTACACGTGTCGCGCAACAGATGGGGGCGGGTACCCACACTAGCGATATCGGGACCGATATCGCAGTGTGTAAAGTAGCCTTTAGTCACATGACCAAGACTGTATCTGTGTCCCTACAACACACTTGAGACAAATGTGTGTGTGAGCCTGCATTGTGGGGTATATATAATATATTATAGAGCTGGGAAGGATCATTCTAAGCAGTGAGCTGTTCCAGTATTTGTAGGAAAATACCCAGTAGAAGCATCAAACACAGCACCAATACCTCCCATCAGTATCCCACCACAGTGCCATGTAACCCATGCCCTACACTCCCATCTACACCAATACTATACAGGCACAAACTAGTATATCTGACTAAAAGCCCCCAAAATATGAAGAACGGCCTATAGTTGAGTGTGGATATAAAATCTATGTGAGCAGAGCTAGAATAGAAATCACTGATCGCATTGAAGTCATTCTGACCATAAATCACCATGATATCAAGGTGAGGAGTTGTGTGTTACTGCTGGGAGGAAAGGGTTAACAGTGGAATATTAAGGTGCATTTCTGTGTGCAGTGTTACTAGTCAATGTAACAATTCAGTATGAGCTGCTCTTGGTGCCGGGGGAGGGAGATGCTCTCCTGAGCAAGATAGATGGGGAATGAACATAATATCTATATAGTGTAAGTCAGGGGGTCTCAAACTCGGCTGGGTGTATGGGCCGCACAGAGGAAAAAAATAATTTGGGGGGCTGCATTCTTTGCAAGACAAAGTGACATTTTTATTGGTACCATATATGTATATATTTTTTTCACACACCTTTGGATGACTGATTTTCAACATTTTTCACTTGTTTATTATAACAAATGTGCACATTCTTTGGTTAAATCTAAAAAAAATAAATGTGATGTTAAAAAAAAGTCATGCCTTATTTTGTTTTTTTTTACATTTTATCCCTTTCTTTTAACTAATAGTGTTACAATTATGACGCTAGCGTTTTGTGAAGGGAATGCTTTGCCTACTTCCGTGACTATGGCCTTCCGGAACTGCTGCATTTTGGCTGACCTCTCCGCCTCGGGAATAAGAGACATAAAGTTCTCCTTGTAGCGTGGGTCTAACAGTGTTACCAACCAGTAATGATTGTCGGCCAAGATGTTCTTAACGCGAGGGTCACGAGACAGGCAGCTTACCATAAAGTCATCCATGTGCGCCAGACTCTTAACAGCCATCACTTCAGTATCCAGACCAACACGATGACTGAACATGCTGTCCTCCTCCTTCTCCTCCTCCTCCTCATCTACCCTGTCCTCTGGCCAGCCACGCTGAACTGAGCATATGACTGGTATGCATGTCATATCCTCAATTTGGCCGGAGAGTTGCTCCATGTCTTCATCTTCCTCCTCGTCATAGTCCTCCACTGCACGTTGTGATGAGACGAGGCTGGACTATGTGTTATCACCCACACCCACTACTGTTTCTTGCTCCAACTCATCGTGTTCCGCCTGCAATGCATCATGTTTGGTTTTGAGCAGAGACCGTTTTAGAAGGCAGAGAAGCGGTATGGTGACGCTAATAATGGCGTCATCGCCGCTCACCATCTTGGTGGAGTCCTCAAAGTTTTGGAGGATGGTACATAGGTCGGACATCCATCTCCACTCCTCAGGTGTTATGTGTGGAGTTTGACCCATTTCCCGACGGCTTAGGTGATGCAGGTACTCAACAACTGCCCTCTTCTGCTCACATATCCTGATCAACATGTGCAGAGTTGAATTCCAACGCGTGGGGACATCACACACCAGTCTGTGAGCCGGAAGATGCAAACGACGCTGAAAGCTGGCAAGGCCGGCTGAAGCAGTAGGTGACTTTCGAAAATGTGCAGACAGGCGGCGAACTTTTACCAGCAGATCAGACAGCTCTGGGTATGACTTTAGAAACCGCTGAACCACGAGGTTGAGCACATGGGCCATGCATGGAACATGTGTCAGCTGGCCTCGCCTCAAAGCCGCCACTAGGTTCCGGCCATTGTCACACACAACCTTTCCTGGCTTTAGGTTCAGAGGTGTGAGCCAGTGATCTGCATGCTGTTTTAGAGCTGTCCACACCTCTTCTGCATTGTGGGATTTGTCACTTATGCAGATTAGCTGCAGCACAGCCTGTTGCCGCTTCGCCAAGGCAGTGCTGCAGTGCTTCCAGCTTGGGACTGGTGTGGAGGGTAAAGTGGATGAGGATGCGCAGGAGGAGGAGGAGGCTGAAGAGCATGACATTCCGGAGCTGTAGAGTGTGGGTGAAACCCTGACTGAGGTAGGGCCTGCAAACCTTGGTGTGGGAAGGACTTGTTCCGTTCCTCGCTCAAACTGGGTCCCAGCTGGGCTGGGCTGGGTAGGGCGTTGTGGGGGGTTTGTCTATCTCCGTTTGAGGTGAGTTTGTTTAAGTTAGCCTTTTCTTTGGCGTTTTTTGGAGCCCTGCGGGTTGGGGAGTTGGTATCGCCCAGTAAGGCGTTCCCCGGGGGCTTGGATTGGGGTGACATTGTCAGTGGAAAACGGAGTTGAATTTTGGATTAGGAAATCGAAAACTGATCAGAGAGGTGTGGGTAGACTAGTCCGTTTGGGGATGGTTGTGGCATCTGATATGTGCCCGTTCAAGTGTCTCGGGAATTTTCAACAGATCCGTCCGAAGGTGGATGGCCCCTTATTATGTCACGAGGATGGGTCCTTTTTATCGAGATACCAATTTGTGAGTGTTTTTAGGGCATGTTTGAAGTCGTTGGGGTTAGATCCGAAGTCTTTCGGATTGGGGCAGCGACGGAGGCCTCTATATGCGGCCTACCGGAGGAGACAGTTAAGCAGATTGGTAGGTGGAAGTCGCAGCGCTTTAAGTCGTATGTACGTCCCCAGGTGGTTGTTGGCAATTGAGGGGAAAAGGGGGGGGTATTAGGGTAGCAATGGGGGGGGGGGAGAGTGTGTGTTTTTTGTCAATTTGGTTTGGTGAGGCAATAAAATGGTGTCGTCTGTACATTTTGTATTGCAGAAGCACCCCCCCTTCCTTCCCTGGTCTGGATCCTTGGCCACTCTTATGTGTATTGGGGAGCCCGACGAGCGGACGCGAGATGGAACGGGAGACAGCTAGGTTTTGAGAAGGACCTGGCTCTCGTGCGATGGCTCGGTGTTCGGGGGTTAGGGTGGAACAGGGTGTTGCAGGGGGTGCATAGATACGCCCGGTTGGACAGACCTCCTGACATCTTAGTGTTGCATGCCGGGGGGAATGATTTGGGTGGGCGTCCTTTTCGAATCTTGATAAAGGACATCAAACATGATTTGTTACAGTTATGGGTGTCGTTTCCAGGTCTAACGATAGTCTGGTCGGAGATAGTAGCGAGAAAGAGTTGGCAGAAAGCGCGGTCAGTTGACAGGTTGAACAAGGCGCGGGCGAAGGTTAATAGGGCGATCTCGAAGTTTGTTAGTCGGAACGGGGGTATAGCAATACGGCATGTTGAGTTGGAAAGGACGGAAGAGGAATTTTGGTTGGCTGACGGGGTACACCTTAATGCGGTGGGAACTGACTTATGGGCTCTTGGCTTGCAGGGAGGTATTGAGAGGGCCCTTTGGTTGCGGGGGGTCTCAGGCACTTGAAGGGTTTCAAGGTGCCTTCGTTGTGGTGTTGTTTATTGGTGGGTCCTTGAAGTTGGTTTAAAATTGGTTCGGGGATTCATCCGGGTATGGATCCCCTCATTGGCAGAATTGATGGTCCCCTGGTGATTTTGGGGGGGAACCCCGACGGGGTATGTCGGGGCCCCTGGGGGTGTGGTTGGGGTTGATGGAGGATTAACCCTTACCATTTGGTGCTCCTGAGCCAGTGTGGGTAACGGCTGGGAGCAAGTTGAGGTTTTTTATTGCTCGGTTATGGGAATCACCAGGGTTTTGGTAGCTTCAAGGACCTTACCACATTGCAAATTTTATTGGTTATGTATTCTTGTTAATAAAATGGCTGCTATGGCCAAAATTATCCAAAGATAAATTTGTGTCTGTGTAATTACTTTTAAATAAGAAACGGGAATGGAGGTGTGGGGTATGAAAGGAAGACCGGAGTCAACAATTCCAGGGTCAAGCATGTTTATTTGCGTAAGCTTCGTTCCAGGGTAGAAAGGGTAAGAGTGCCTTTCAGAATTCGAAGTGGTCGGACTGTACGGACCACCAAGAACTGCAGGAGAGCTTGAACATCTTCCCATGGATTTGCGACATCCTCCCTCATCAGTTACGTAGGTAAGCAGGTTCTCAGCATTGCAGCCCATTTGTTGTCTTAAGTTAGTTAAGCGGGGTTAACTAACCTGTCAGTTCAGCCTCAGGTCTAAAGCAGAGGCCTGGACTCCACTCCTTACTCCTCACTCCACAACTCTCCTTAAAAACAACTGACTCCTTTTTCCTGCCCCGGGGTCTCCAGACCCCTAGGTGGGCGTTTCCTTCCGTCTGGTCCTGCCCACTGGTGTGCCTGTCTTTCCCTGGGGGAGGTGACTAGGATTTTCTGGTTGGCTTTGTGTGACTTAGGTGAGGGAAGTTGTTATGCGGGGGCCTATGTGTGACTACCTGCAGTGTCAGGGCGTCACATATGTATGTGTGTATGTCTGCTAAAGGAATCCGCACCGTCATATTTACAAACACAAAATTTTGCAGACACCTCATGTGACTCAGGGAACGTCGTAGACTATGTTTTAACAGGAATATTTAACCCCGCGCTTTACAGTTACTCTCCAAAAAACCTGCCTCCATTAAACTGAATGGAGGTGGGAGCTGCAAGTTATTAATAGCAGCTGTGATTGGTTGCTATAGGAACAAAGGACATTCATAGTATAAGAAGCTTATGTGTGAGATAATATGATGTCAGTGGGGAGACAGATAGAGAGAGACAGACACAGACTGAGAGACAAACAGACAGAGACAGATAGGCATAGACAGACAGGGAAAGAGACAGAGACAAACAGACAGAGGCAGACAGGGAAAGAGACAGACAGAGATAGACAGGGAAAAAAGGCAGACAGACAGAGACAGAGAAAGAGACAGAGGCAGATAGGGAAACAGACAGAGACAAACATACAGAGACAGGCAGGAGAAAAGGCAGACCGACAGGGAAAGAGACAGACAGGGGAAGAGACAGACAGAGAGAGACAGACAGATAGAGACAGACAAAGAAATACAGAGATAGACAGGGAAAGAGACAAACGGGGAATGAGTCAGACAGAGAGAGACAAAGAGAGACAGGCAGAGAGAGACAGGGAAAGAGACAGACAGGGGAAGAGAAAGACAGAGACAGACAAAGAAATACAGAGACAGACAGGGGAAGAGACAGACAGGGGAAGAGACAGACAGGGGAAGAGACAGACAGACAGGGAAAGAGACAGACCTGGAAAAGAGACAGACCTGGAAAAGAGACAGGCCTGGAAAAGAGACAGACAGACATAGAAACAGACAGCCACAAAGAGAGAGAGAGACAGACAGACACAGAGAGACAGACAGAGATAGAGAGACAGACAGACATGGATAGAGATAGAGACACACAGAGACAGACAGATGACAGAGACTGGGAGAGAGACAGACAGAAGCATAAATCCCTAACTAAAACTTAACATTTAATGATAGTTTTAAAAGGTAAAAAAACACAAATCATGTAAATAGAATGACTCTCTTCTGTGCATAGAGTCAACATTTTGTGTTTGTAAATATGACGGTGCGGATTCCTTTAGCAGACATACACACATACATATGTGACGCCCTGACACTGCAGGTAGTCACACATAGGCCCCCGCATAACAACTTCCCTCACCTAAGTCACACAAAGCCAACCAGAAAACCCTAGTCACCTCCCCCAGGGAAAGACAGGCACACCAGTGGGCAGGACCAGACGGAAGGAAACGCCCACCTAGGGGTCTGGAGACCCCGGGGCAGGAAAAAGGAGTCAGTTGTTTTTAAGGAGAGTTGTGGAGTGAGGAGTAAGGAGTGGAGTCCAGGCCTCTGCTTTAGACCTGAGGCTGAACTGACAGGTTAGTTAACCCCGCTTAACTAACTTAAGATAACAAATGGGCTGCAATGCTGAGAACCTGCTTACCTACGTAACTGATGAGGGAGGATGTCGCAAATCCATGGGAAGATGTTCAAGCTCTCCTGCAGTTCTTGGTGGCCCGTACAGTCCGACCACTTCGAATTCTGAAAGGCACTCTTACCCTTTCTACCCTGGAACGAAGCTTAGGCAAATAAACATGCTTGACCCTGGAATTGTTGACTCCGGTCTTCCTTTCATACCCCACACCTCCATTCCCATTTCTTATTTAAAAGTAATTACACAGACACAAATTTATCTTTGGATAATTTTGGCCATAGCAGCCATTTTATTAACAAGAATACATAACCAATAAAATTTGCAATGTGGTAAGGTCCTTGAAGCTACCAAAACCCTGGTGATTCTCATAACCGAGCAATAAAAAACCTCAACTTGCTCCCAGCCGTTACCCACACTGGCTCAGGAGCACCAAATGGTAAGGGTTAATCCTCCGTCAACCCCAACCACACCCCCAGGGGCCCCGACATACCCCGTCGGGGTTCCCCCCCAAAATCACCAGGGGACCATCAATTCTGCCAATGAGGGGATCCATACCCGGATGAATCCCCGAACCAATTTTAAACCAACTTCAAGGACCCACCAATAAACAACACCACAACGAAGGCACCTTGAAACCCTTCAAGTGCCTGAGACCCCCCGCAACCAAAGGGCCCTCTCAATACCTCCCTGCAAGCCAAGAGCCCATAAGTCAGTTCCCACCGCATTAAGGTGTACCCCGTCAGCCAACCAAAATTCCTCTTCCGTCCTTTCCAACTCAACATGCCGTATTGCTATACCCCCGTTCCGACTAACAAACTTCGAGATCGCCCTATTAACCTTCGCCCGCGCCTTGTTCAACCTGTCAACTGACCGCGCTTTCTGCCAACTCTTTCTCGCTACTATCTCCGACCAGACTATCGTTAGACCTGGAAACGACACCCATAACTGTAACAAATCATGTTTGATGTCCTTTATCAAGATTCGAAAAGGACGCCCACCCAAATCATTCCCCCCGGCATGCAACACTAAGATGTCAGGAGGTCTGTCCAACCGGGCGTATCTATGCACCTCCTGCAACACCCTGTTCCACCCTAACCCCCGAACACCGAGCCATCGCACGAGAGCCAGGTCCTTCTCAAAACCTAGCTGTCTCCCGTTCCATCTCGCGTCCGCTCGTCGGGCTCCCCAATACACATAAGAGTGGCCAAGGATCCAGACCAGGGAAGGAAGGGGGGGTGCTTCTGCAATACAAAATGTACAGACGACACCATTTTATTGCCTCACCAAACCAAATTGACAAAAAACACACACTCTCCCCCCCCCCATTGCTACCCTAATACCCCCCCCTTTTCCCCTCAATTGCCAACAACCACCTGGGGACGTACATACGACTTAAAGCGCTGCGACTTCCACCTACCAATCTGCTTAACTGTCTCCTCCGGTAGGCCGCATATAGAGGCCTCCGTCGCTGCCCCAATCCGAAAGACTTCGGATCTAACCCCAACGACTTCAAACATGCCCTAAAAACACTCACAAATTGGTATCTCGATAAAAAGGACCCATCCTCGTGACATAATAAGGGGCCATCCACCTTCGGACGGATCTGTTGAAAATTCCCGAGACACTTGAACGGGCACATATCAGATGCCACAACCATCCCCAAACGGACTAGTCTACCCACACCTCTCTGATCAGTTTTCGATTTCCTAATCCAAAATTCAACTCCGTTTTCCACTGACAATGTCACCCCAATCCAAGCCCCCGGGGAACGCCTTACTGGGCGATACCAACTCCCCAACCCGCAGGGCTCCAAAAAACGCCAAAGAAAAGGCTAACTTAAACAAACTCACCTCAAACGGAGATAGACAAACCCCCCACAACGCCCTACCCAGCCCAGCCCAGCTGGGACCCAGTTTGAGCGAGGAACGGAACAAGTCCTTCCCACACCAAGGTTTGCAGGCCCTACCTCAGTCAGGGTTTCACCCACACTCTACAGCTCCGGAATGTCATGCTCTTCAGCCTCCTCCTCCTCCTGCGCATCCTCATCCACTTTACCCTCCACACCAGTCCCAAGCTGGAAGCACTGCAGCACTGCCTTGGCGAAGCGGCAACAGGCTGTGCTGCAGCTAATCTGCATAAGTGACAAATCCCACAATGCAGAAGAGGTGTGGACAGCTCTAAAACAGCATGCAGATCACTGGCTCACACCTCTGAACCTAAAGCCAGGAAAGGTTGTGTGTGACAATGGCCGGAACCTAGTGGCGGCTTTGAGGCGAGGCCAGCTGACACATGTTCCATGCATGGCCCATGTGCTCAACCTCGTGGTTCAGCGGTTTCTAAAGTCATACCCAGAGCTGTCTGATCTGCTGGTAAAAGTTCGCCGCCTGTCTGCACATTTTCGAAAGTCACCTACTGCTTCAGCCGGCCTTGCCGGCTTTCAGCGTCGTTTGCATCTTCCGGCTCACAGACTGGTGTGTGATGTCCCCACGCGTTGGAATTCAACTCTGCACATGTTGATCAGGATATGTGAGCAGAAGAGGGCAGTTGTTGAGTACCTGCATCACCTAAGCCGTCGGGAAATGGGTCAAACTCCACACATAACACCTGAGGAGTGGAGATGGATGTCCGACCTATGTACCATCCTCCAAAACTTTGAGGACTCCACCAAGATGGTGAGCGGCGATGACGCCATTATTAGCGTCACCATACCGCTTCTCTGCCTTCTAAAACGGTCTCTGCTCAAAACCAAACATGATGCATTGCAGGCGGAACACGATGAGTTGGAGCAAGAAACAGTAGTGGGTGTGGGTGATAACACATAGTCCAGCCTCGTCTCATCACAACGTGCAGTGGAGGACTATGACGAGGAGGAAGATGAAGACATGGAGCAACTCTCCGGCCAAATTGAGGATATGACATGCATACCAGTCATATGCTCAGTTCAGCGTGGCTGGCCAGAGGACAGGGTAGATGAGGAGGAGGAGGAGAAGGAGGAGGACAGCATGTTCAGTCATCGTGTTGGTCTGGATACTGAAGTGATGGCTGTTAAGAGTCTGGCGCACATGGATGACTTTATGGTAAGCTGCCTGTCTCGTGACCCTCGCGTTAAGAACATCTTGGCCGACAATCATTACTGGTTGGTAACACTGTTAGACCCACGCTACAAGGAGAACTTTATGTCTCTTATTCCCGAGGCGGAGAGGTCAGCCAAAATGCAGCAGTTCCGGAAGGCCATAGTCACGGAAGTAGGCAAAGCATTCCCTTCACAAAACGCTAGCGTCATAATTGTAACACTATTAGTTAAAAGAAAGGGATAAAATGTAAAAAAAAACAAAATAAGGCATGACTTTTTTTTAACATCACATTTATTTTTTTTAGATTTAACCAAAGAATGTGCACATTTGTTATAATAAACAAGTGAAAAATGTTGAAAATCAGTCATCCAAAGGTGTGTGAAAAAAATATATACATATATGGTACCAATAAAAATGTCACTTTGTCTTGCAAAGAATGCAGCCCCCCAAATTATTTTTTTCCTCTGTGCGGCCCATACACCCAGCCGAGTTTGAGACCCCCTGACTTACACTATATAGATATTATGTTCATTCCCCATCTATCTTGCTCAGGAGAGCATCTCCCTCCCCCGGCACCAAGAGCAGCTCATACTGAATTGTTACATTGACTAGTAACACTGCACACAGAAATGCACCTTAATATTCCACTGTTAACCCTTTCCTCCCAGCAGTAACACACAACTCCTCACCTTGATATCATGGTGATTTATGGTCAGAATGACTTCAATGCGATCAGTGATTTCTATTCTAGCTCTGCTCACATAGATTTTATATCCACACTCAACTATAGGCCGTTCTTCATATTTTGGGGGCTTTTAGTCAGATATACTAGTTTGTGCCTGTATAGTATTGGTGTAGATGGGAGTGTAGGGCATGGGTTACATGGCACTGTGGTGGGATACTGATGGGAGGTATTGGTGCTGTGTTTGATGCTTCTACTGGGTATTTTCCTACAAATACTGGAACAGCTCACTGCTTAGAATGATCCTTCCCAGCTCTATAATATATTATATATACCCCACAATGCAGGCTCACACACACATTTGTCTCAAGTGTGTTGTAGGGACACAGATACAGTCTTGGTCATGTGACTAAAGGCTACTTTACACACTGCGATATCGGTCCCGATATCGCTAGTGTGGGTACCCGCCCCCATCTGTTGCGCGACACGTGTAAATCGCTGCCCATGCCGCACAACACCGACCAGACCCGTCACACATACTTACCTGCCCGGCGACGTCGCTGTGACCGGCGAACCGCCTCCTTTCTAAGGGGGCGGTCCGTGCGGCGTCACAGCGACGTCACTGAGCGACCGCCCAATAGCAGCGGAGGGGCGGAGATGAGTGGCCGGAACATCCCGCCCACCTCCTTCCTTCCTCATAGCGGCTGGGAGGCAGGTAAGGAGAGGTTCCTCGTTTCTGCGGTGTCACACGGAGTGATGTGTGCTGCCGCAGGAGCGACGAACTACATCGTTACTGCTGCAGTAACGATAATCGAGAATGGAGACCCATGTCACCGATGAGCGATTTTGCACGTTTTTGCAACGATGCAAAATCGCTCATCGGTGTCACACGCAGCAACATCGCTAATGCGGCCGGATGTGCGTCACAAATTCCGTGACCCCAACGACTCCGCATTAGCGATGTCGCAGCGTGTAAAGCCCCCTTTAGTGGGAGTGGTGTACAGGATCTTAGCAGTAAAGAGTATTCCATATTTCTGCCAGATACCCACAGAGATATTGAAATCTGAAAAAAGAGACTTCTGCTCATTGAAGGTAAGAACTGCTCACATAGCGTTCAACTCCACAGCAAACGAGTGCTCTAGCACTGGCATCTCAGCAGGGATATTCCCCTACTACACATGTGTGTCTGGGTCGCTGTGACAGTTTACAGGACATAACTCAGGGCACCTAGACAGAAGGCAGAGGGACTACTTTCTATTTCTGGTGTAGAGCTTAGTACAATATATATATATATACTATTACATGTGACACATGTACCTTGTATTACCATTATTCGCTGTATATGAACCCCTTTTCTCCGGGCATTATTTGTCTATAGCATTTTTCACGAACCTGAAGCAACTGAGAACCCTTCAGTGAAGGAATTCCACTAACCCTCACAATACCAACCAGGGGCCTCCCTGCAGTAACTCAGGTAGTTGTACCCATTCTCTTTCCGCATTCTATGTGTTCTTCTTCTTTCTTCTTTTTTTTCTTTTTTCTTCTTTTTATTTCTATCATGTAGTTCAGGGGTTTATAGATATATGTCCTGCATTTCATATTTCCTTTAGTGGTGCTTCTTACCCATTCTCATATCATTTACCCTAGTATTTCATGATCCTGAGGCGACTGAGAACCCTTTAATAAAGGAATCCTTTTTCACCTGAATTGTCAAGTGATACTTACCAGTGACTATCACGTAATGTTACAGGTAGTTCCATTTTCTTCCTCTTCTTTCTCTCCTTTCTTCTTTGTCACACGGTCCATTGTGTTATAGCCCACGTGTCATGATAACACTTGTACCATCTTTTCATTTAGATTCCACCTACAATTATTTACCGATTCCAGTTCTGGAATAGGCTTTCATCATCTACTCACTAGAATTCTCAAGTGCATAAGGTACTGAGACATATACATGTTCACACCATTATAAAGAACAAAGTATAAACATTGAGGTTTTTCTCACACCCATGTTCCTGTGTTCTTTGATATGATATGTGTTCATTTCCTTCACTATATAGGATTGCAAGTTTTCCATTTGTACCTTAATGGCAATGACGCTATACAATTGAACACATATCATCCTGTTATCCATATAGGTGTGTATTTACCTGCTTGACTATTTTTGGTTGTTTGATCCAGAATGTTTCTCCAGATAGGTCATGTGGAAATTTTCTTTCCTCAGTACAAATGTTTTCACTATGGCTTTGGAAAAATTTTTTGTATGTGCCTCATGGTCATTTGACCCATTGTACTCTCAAGTAGCAATATATTGTACTGTTATGTTGTACTATGTACTAATTACGTGTTTATATGGTTTTGTAACCCTTTATGATCTTAGATAACTTTATCCTTGATAAAGACCTAAAAACAAGGTCGAAACGTTGGATGAATTATCCTTTTGCACAAATAAAGAATTTTCAGCATTCCAAGAGTTCTTTTCTTACGTTATTAATCACTATAGTGTACCAGAGCTATTTCTTTTGAATTGACTCTTATTTTTTCTGAGCACCTGCTATATACACAGTGAGCCAGACATATTCAATTTTCATTCAGAAGGCAGAGGGAAGCCTTAGCAGCTGAGCATATATCTTTGCTTGTGAGCATTAGAACAGGCCGGCGATTACAGGGTAACATGAAAAATGTCCAGCTTGCATTATGACTAGAACATGACAATATCCTTTTAAGTACTAACCTATGATGCGTTCCTAAGCAGTTGATGTTATATGTTCTACATTTCATTTTCTGCATACTTTACAAGTAGTAGAATTTGCTTTGATATAGGCAACTGGATTTTCACAATGAAAAGGCAAAGGATAACGCCCGAAAAAGACGCCATACATTATGTCAGTGCCATCACTGACAAACCTGGATTGACCATGAAATACGGTATGGAGAGCTGTTGTCATCGTATTAGATAGATAAGAATGATTATATGTATTGTAGAAATGTCTCCTATCATGTTCCCTAATTTTTTATTATGTCCACATCCTGGTCCCCATCTTGGACATCATAACAAACGTGCACTTTTTTGTTTAATTTACACATTGGACCATAGGAAAAATGACACTACAGCTACAGAGGTGACCGTCTGATAGCCCAGCTCGACTATCCATCTCTACTGAAGACCCTTTCAGCTTTTTGAGAGTTGGGTGGAGGACATCATCTCTGAAAATAGGGTCCCACAGCTGCACCCCATCAGTGTGAGCAGGACTCTTAGGACTCTTAGAAGAGTCAATGCTCTGAGACCATGGGGGGCGCTTAGCCCCCTCTCTTCGTCACTGAGGATGATTTCATTTTTCAGGGATTAGAGAGGGTGGTCCTTGTGGTGGACTGCAGGTATGGAGAGCTATTGTCATCGTATTAAATAGATAAGAATGATTATATGTATTGTAGAAATGTCTCCTATCATGTTCCCTAATTTTTTATTATGTCCACATCCTGGTCCCCATCTTGGACATCATAACAAACGTGCACTTTTTTGTTTAATTTACACATTGGACCATAGGAAAAATGACACTACAGCTACAGAGGTGACCGTCTGATAGCCCAGCTCGACTATCCATCTCTACTGAAGACCCTTTCAGCTATTTGAGAGTTGGGTGGAGAACATCATCTCTGAAAATAGGGTCCCACAGCTGCACCCCATCAGTGTGAGCAGGACTCTTAGGACTCTTAGAAGAGTCAATGCTCTGAGACCATGGGGGGCGCTTAGCCCCCTCTCTTCGTCACTGAGGATGATTTCACTTTTCAGGGAATAGAGAGGGTGGTCCTTGTGGTGGACTGCAGGTATGGAGAGCTGTTGTCATCGTATTAGATAGATAAGAATGATTATATGTATTGTAGAAATGTCTCCTATCATGTTCCCTATTTTTTTATTATGTCCACATCCTGGTCCCCATCTTGGACATCATAACAAACGTGCACTTTTTTGTTTAATTTACACATTGGACCATAGGAAAAATGACACTACAGCTACAGAGGTGACCGTCTGATAGCCCAGCTCGACTATCCATCTCTACTGAAGACCCTTTCAGCTTTTTGAGAGTTGGGTGGAGGACATCATCTCTGAAAATAGGGTCCCACAGCTGCACCCCATCAGTGTAAGCAGGACTCTTAGGACTCTTAGAAGAGTCAATGCTCTAAAACCATGGGGGGCGCTTAGCCCCCTCTCTTCGTCCCTGAGGATGATTTCATTTTTCAGGGATTAGAGAGGGTGGTCCTTGTGGTGGACTGCAGGTATGGAGAGCTGTTGTCATCGTATTAGATAGATAAGAATGATTATATGTATTGTAGAAATGTCTCCTATCATGTTCCCTAATTTCTTATTATGTCCACATCCTGGTCCCCATCTTGGACATCATAACAAACGTGCACTTTTTTGTTTAATTTACACATTGGACCATAGGAAAAATGACACTACAGCTACAGAGGTGACCGTCTGATAGCCCAGCTCGACTATCCATCTCTACTGAAGACCCTTTCAGCTTTTTGAGAGTTGGGTGGAGGACATCATCTCTGAAAATAG
Source organism: Anomaloglossus baeobatrachus (assembly GCF_048569485.1). NCBI lineage: Eukaryota > Metazoa > Chordata > Amphibia > Anura > Aromobatidae > Anomaloglossus > Anomaloglossus baeobatrachus. The sequence goes on from NW_027441949.1 coordinate 30,252, forward strand.
GGTCCCACAGCTTCACCCCATCAGTGTGAGCAGGACTCTTAGGACTCTTAGAAGAGTCAATGCTCTGGTACCATGGGGGGCGCTTGGCCCCCTCTCTTCGTCACTGAGGATGATTTCATTTTTCAGGGATTAGAGAGGCTGGTCCTTGTGGTGGACTGCAGGTATGGAGAGCTGTTGTCATCGTATTAGATAGATAAGAATGATTATATGTATTGTAGAAATGTCTCCTATCATGTTCCCTAATTTTTTATTATGTCCACATCCTGGTCCCCATCTTGGACATCATAACAAACGTGCACTTTTTTGTTTAATTTACACATTGGACAATAGGAAAAATGACACTACAGCTACAGAGGTGACCGTCTGATAGCCCAGCTCGACTATCCATCTCTACTGAAGACCCTTTCAGCTTTTTGAGAGTTGGGTGGAGGACATCATCTCTGAAAATAGGGTCCCACAGCTGCACCCCATCAGTGTGAGCAGGACTCTTAGGACTCTTAGAAGAGTCAATGCTCTGAGACCATTGGGGGCACTTAGCCCCCTCTCTTCATCACTGAGGATGATTTCATTTTTCAGGGATTAGAGAGGGTGGTCCTTGTGGTGGACTGCAGATATGGAGAGCTGTTATCATCGTATTAGATAGATAAGAATGATTATATGTATTGTAGAAATGTCTCCTATCATGTTCCCTAATTTTTTATTATGTCCACATCCTGGTCCCCATCTTGGACATCATAACAAACGTGCACTTTTTTGTTTAATTTACACATTGGACCATAGGAAAAATGACACTACAGCTACAGAGGTGACCGTCTGATAGCCCAGCTCGACTATCCATCTCTACTGAAGACCCTTTCAGCTTTTTGAGAGTTGGGTGGAGGACATCATCACTGAAAATAGGGTCCCACAGCTGCACCCCATCAGTGTGAGCAGGACTCTTAGGACTCTTAGAAGAGTCAATGCTCTGAGACCATGGGGGGCGCTTAGCCCCCTCTCTTCGTCACTGAGGATGATTTCATTTTTCAGGGATTAGAGAGGGTGGTCCTTGTGGTGGACTGCAGGTATGGAGAGCTGTTGTCATCGTATTAAATAGATAAGAATGATTATATGTATTGTAGAAATGTCTCCTATCATGTTCCCTAATTTTTTATTATGTCCACATCCTGGTCCCCATCTTGGACATCATAACAAATGTGCACTTATTTGTTTAATTTACACATTGGACCATAGGAAAAATGACACTACAGCTACAGAGGTGACCGTCTGATAGCCCAGCTCGACTATCCATCTCTACTGAAGACCCTTTCAGCTTTTTGAGAGTTGGGTGGAGGACATCATCACTGAAAATAGGGTCCCACAGCTGCACCCCATCAGTGTGAGCAGGACTCTTAGGACTCTTAGAAGAGTCAATGCTCTGAGACCATGGGGGGCGCTTAGCCCCCTCTCTTCGTCACTGAGGATGATTTCATTTTTCAGGGATTAGAGAGGGTGGTCCTTGTGGTGGACTGCAGGTATGGAGAGCTGTTGTCATCGTATTAAATAGATAAGAATGATTATATGTATTGTAGAAATGTCTCCTATCATGTTCCCTAATTTTTTATTATGTCCACATCCTGGTCCCCATCTTGGACATCATAACAAATGTGCACTTTTTTGTTTAATTTACACATTGGACCATAGGAAAAATGACACTACAGCTACAGAGGTGACCGTCTGATAGCCCAGCTCGACTATCCATCTCTACTGAAGACCCTTTCAGCTTTTTGAGAGTTGGGTGGAGAACATCATCTCTGAAAATAGGGTCCCACAGCTGCACCCCATCAGTGTGAGCAGGACTCTTAGGACTCTTAGAAGAGTCAATGCTCTGAGACCATTGGGGGCACTTAGCCCCCTCTCTTCGTCACTGAGGATGATTTCACTTTTCAGGGAATAGAGAGGGTGGTCCTTGTGGTGGACTGCAGGTATGGAGAGCTGTTGTCATCGTATTAGATAGATAAGAATGATTATATGTATTGTAGAAATGTCTCCTATCATATTCCCTATTTTTTTATTATGTCCACATCCTTGTCCCCATCTTGGAAATCATAACAAATGTGCACTTTTTTGTTTAATTTACACATTGGACCATAGGAAAAATGACACTACAGCTACAGAGGTGACCGTCTGATAGCCCAGCTCGACTATCCATCTCTACTGAAGACCCTTTCAGCTTTTTGAGAGTTGGGTGGAGGACATCATCTCTGAAAATAGGGTCCCACAGCTGCACCACATCAGTGTGAGCAGGAATCTTAGGACTCTTAGAAGAGTCAATGCTCTGAGACCATGGGGGGCGCTTAGCCCCCTCTCTTCGTCACTGAGGATGATTTCATTTTTCAGGGATTAGAGAGAGTGGTCCTTGTGGTGGACTGCAGGTATGGAGAGCTGTTGTGATCGTATTAGATAGATAAGAATGATTATATGTATTGTAGAAATGTCTCCTATCATGTTCCCTAATTTTTTATTATGTCCACATCCTGGTCCCCATCTTGAACATCATAACAAACGTGCACTTTTTTGTTTAATTTACACATTGGATTATAGGAAAAATGACACTACAGCTACAGAGGTGACCGTCTGATAGCCCAGCTCGACTATCCATCTCTACTGAAGACCCTTTCAGCTTTTTGAGAGTTGGGTGGAGGACATCATCTCTGAAAATAGGGTCCCACAGCTGCACCCCATCAGTGTAAGCAGGACTCTTAGGACTCTTAGAAGAGTCAATGCTCTAAAACCATGGGGGGCGCTTAGCCCCCTCTCTTCGTCCCTGAGGATGATTTCATTTTTCAGGGATTAGAGAGGGTGGTCCTTGTGGTGGACTGCAGGTATGGAGAGCTGTTGTCATCGTATTAGATAGATAAGAATGATTATATGTATTGTAGAAATGTCTCCTATCATGTTCCCTAATTTCTTATTATGTCCACATCCTGGTCCCCATCTTGGACATCATAACAAACGTGCACTTTTTTGTTTAATTTACACATTGGACCATAGGAAAAATGACACTACAGGTACAGAGGTGACCGTCTGATAGCCCAGCTCGACTATCCATCTCTACTGAAGACCCTTTCAGCTTTTTGAGAGTTGGGTGGAGGACATCATCTCTGAAAATAGGGTCCCACAGCTTCACCCCATCAGTGTGAGCAGGACTCTTAGGACTCTTAGAAGAGTCAATGCTCTGGTACCATGGGGGGCGCTTGGCCCCCTCTCTTCGTCACTGAGGATGATTTCATTTTTCAGGGATTAGAGAGGGTGGTCCTTGTGGTGGACTGCAGGTATGGAGAGCTGTTGTCATCGTATTAGATAGATAAGAATGATTATATGTATTGTAGAAATGTCTCCTATCATGTTCCCTAATTTTTTATTATGTCCACATCCTGGTCCCCATCTTGGACATCATAACAAACGTGCACTTTTTTGTTTAATTTACACATTGGGCCATAGGAAAAATGACACTACAGCTACAGAGGTGACCGTCTGATAGCCCAGCTCGACTATCCATCTCTACTGAAGACCCTTTCAGCTTTTTGAGAGTTGGGTGGAGGACATCATCTCTGAAAATAGGGTCCCACAGCTGCACCCATCAGTGTGAGCAGGACTCTTAGGACTCTTAGAAGAGTTAATGCTCTGAGACCATGGGGGCGCTTAGCCCCCTCTCTTCGTCACTGAGGATGATTTCATTTTTCAGGGATTAGAGAGGGTGGTCCTTGTTGTGGACTGCAGGTATGGAGAGCTGTTGTCATCGTATTAGATAGATAAGAATTATTATATGTATTGTAGAAATGTCTCCTATCATGTTCCCTAATTTTTTATTATGTCCACATCCTGGTCCCCATCTTGGACATCATAACAAACGTGCACTTTTTTGTTTAATTTACACATTGGACCATAGGAAAAATGACACTACAGCTACAGAGGTGACCGTCTGATAGCCCAGCTCGACTATCCATCTCTACTGAAGACCCTTTCAGCTATTTGAGAGTTGGGTGGAGAACATCATCTCTGAAAATAGGGTCCCACAGCTGCACCCCATCAGTGTGAGCAGGACTCTTAGGACTCTTAGAAGAGTCAATGCTCTGAGACCATGGGGGCGCTTAGCCCCCTCTCTTCGTCACTGAGGATGATTTCACTTTTCAGGGAATAGAGAGGGTGGTCCTTGTGGTGGACTGCAGGTATGGAGAGCTGTTGTCATCGTATTAGATAGATAAGAATGATTATATGTATTGTAGAAATGTCTCCTATCATGTTCCCTATTTTTTTATTATGTCCACATCCTGGTCCCCATCTTGGACATCATAACAAACGTTCACTTTTTTGTTTAATTTACACATTGGACCATAGGAAAAATGACACTACAGCTACAGAGGTGACCGTCTGATAGCCCAGCTCGACTATCCATCTCTACTGAAGACCCTTTCAGCTTTTTGAGAGTTGGGTGGAGGACATCATCTCTGAAAATAGGGTCCCACAGCTGCACCCCATCAGTGTGAGCAGGAATCTTAGGACTCTTAGAAGAGTCAATGCTCTGAGACCATGGGGGGCGCTTAGCCCCCTCTCTTCGTCACTGAGGATAATTTCATTTTTCAGGGATTAGAGAGAGTGGTCCTTGTGGTGGACTGCAGGTATGGAGAGCTGTTGTGATCGTATTAGATAGATAAGAATGATTATATGTATTGTAGAAATGTCTCCTATCATGTTCCCTAATTTTTTATTATGTCCACATCCTGGTCCCCATCTTGGACATCATAACAAACGTGCACTTTTTTGTTTAATTTACACATTGGACCATAGGAAAAATGACACTATAGCTACAGAGGTGACCGTCTGATAGCCCAGCTCGACTATCCATCTCTACTGAAGACCCTTTCAGCTTTTTGAGAGTTGGGTGGAGGACATCATCTCTGAAAATAGGGTCCCACAGCTGCACCCCATCAGTGTAAGCAGGACTCTTAGGACTCTTAGAAGAGTCAATGCTCTAAAACCATGGGGGGCGCTTAGCCCCCTCTCTTCGTCCCTGAGGATGATTTCATTTTTCAGGGATTAGAGAGGGTGGTCCTTGTGGTGGACTGCAGGTATGGAGAGCTGTTGTCATCGTATTAGATAGATAAGAATGATTTTATGTATTGTAGAAATGTCTCCTATCATGTTCCCTAATTTCTTATTATGTCCACATCCTGGTCCCCATCTTGGACATCATAACAAACGTGCACTTTTTTGTTTAATTTACACATTGGACCATAGGAAAAATGACACTACAGCTACAGAGGTGACCGTCTGATAGCCCAGCTCGACTATCCATCTCTACTGAAGACCCTTTCAGCTTTTTGAGAGTTGGGTGGAGGACATCATCTCTGAAAATAGGGTCCCACAGCTTCACCCCATCAGTGTGAGCAGGACTCTTAGGACTCTTAGAAGAGTCAATGCTCTGGTACCATGGGGGGCGCTTGGCCCCCTCTCTTCGTCACTGAGGATGATTTCATTTTTCAGGGATTAGAGAGGCTGGTCCTTGTGGTGGACTGCAGGTATGGAGAGCTGTTGTCATCGTATTAGATAGATAAGAATGATTATATGTATTGTAGAAATGTCTCCTATCATGTTCCCTAATTTTTTATTATGTCCACATCCTGGTCCCCATCTTGGACATCATAACAAACGTGCACTTTTTTGTTTAATTTACACATTGGACAATAGGAAAAATGACACTACAGCTACAGAGGTGACCGTCTGATAGCCCAGCTCGACTATCCATCTCTACTGAAGACCCTTTCAGCTTTTTGAGAGTTGGGTGGAGGACATCATCTCTGAAAATAGGGTCCCACAGCTGCACCCCATCAGTGTGAGCAGGACTCTTAGGACTCTTAGAAGAGTCAATGCTCTGAGACCATTGGGGGCACTTAGCCCCCTCTCTTCATCACTGAGGATGACTTCATTTTTCAGGGATTAGAGAGGGTGGTCCTTGTGGTGGACTGCAGATATGGAGAGCTGTTATCATCGTATTAGATAGATAAGAATGATTATATGTATTGTAGAAATGTCTCCTATCATGTTCCCTAATTTTTTATTATGTCCACATCCTGGTCCCCATCTTGGACATCATAACAAACGTGCACTTTTTTGTTTAATTTACACATTGGACCATAGGAAAAATGACACTACAGCTACAGAGGTGACCGTCTGATAGCCCAGCTCGACTATCCATCTCTACTGAAGACCCTTTCAGCTTTTTGAGAGTTGGGTGGAGGACATCATCACTGAAAATAGGGTCCCACAGCTGCACCCCATCAGTGTGAGCAGGACTCTTAGGACTCTTAGAAGAGTCAATGCTCTGAGACCATGGGGGGCGCTTAGCCCCCTCTCTTCGTCACTGAGGATGATTTCATTTTTCAGGGATTAGAGAGGGTGGTCCTTGTGGTGGACTGCAGGTATGGAGAGCTGTTGTCATCGTATTAAATAGATAAGAATGATTATATGTATTGTAGAAATGTCTCCTATCATGTTCCCTAATTTTTTATTATGTCCACATCCTGGTCCCCATCTTGGACATCATAACAAATGTGCACTTTTTTGTTTAATTTACACATTGGACCATAGGAAAAATGACACTACAGCTACAGAGGTGACCGTCTGATAGCCCAGCTCGACTATCCATCTCTACTGAAGACCCTTTCAGCTTTTTGAGAGTTGGGTGGAGGACATCATCACTGAAAATAGGGTCCCACAGCTGCACCCCATCAGTGTGAGCAGGACTCTTAGGACTCTTAGAAGAGTCAATGCTCTGAGACCATGGGGGGCGCTTAGCCCCCTCTCTTCATCACTGAGGATGATTTCATTTTTCAGGGATTAGAGAGGGTGGTCCTTGTGGTGGACTGCAGGTATGGAGAGCTGTTGTCATCGTATTAAATAGATAAGAATGATTATATGTATTGTAGAAATGTCTCCTATCATGTTCCCTAATTTTTTATTATGTCCACATCCTGGTCCCCATCTTGGACATCATAACAAATGTGCACTTTTTTGTTTAATTTACACATTGGACCATAGGAAAAATGACACTACAGCTACAGAGGTGACCGTCTGATAGCCCAGCTCGACTATCCATCTCTACTGAAGACCCTTTCAGCTTTTTGAGAGTTGGGTGGAGAACATCATCTCTGAAAATAGGGTCCCACAGCTGCACCCCATCAGTGTGAGCAGGACTCTTAGGACTCTTAGAAGAGTCAATGCTCTGAGACCATTGGGGGCACTTAGCCCCCTCTCTTCGTCACTGAGGATGATTTCACTTTTCAGGGAATAGAGAGGGTGGTCCTTGTGGTGGACTGCAGGTATGGAGAGCTGTTGTCATCGTATTAGATAGATAAGAATGATTATATGTATTGTAGAAATGTCTCCTATCATGTTCCCTATTTTTTTATTATGTCCACATCCTGGTCCCCATCTTGGAAATCATAACAAATGTGCACTTTTTTGTTTAATTTACACATTGGACCATAGGAAAAATGACACTACAGCTACAGAGGTGACCGTCTGATAGCCCAGCTCGACTATCCATCTCTACTGAAGACCCTTTCAGCTTTTTGAGAGTTGGGTGGAGGACATCATCTCTGAAAATAGGGTCCCACAGCTGCACCACATCAGTGTGAGCAGGAATCTTAGGACTCTTAGAAGAGTCAATGCTCTGAGACCATGGGGGGCGCTTAGCCCCCTCTCTTCGTCACTGAGGATGATTTCATTTTTCAGGGATTAGAGAGAGTGGTCCTTGTGGTGGACTGCAGGTATGGAGAGCTGTTGTGATCGTATTAGATAGATAAGAATGATTATATGTATTGTAGAAATGTCTCCTATCATGTTCCCTAATTTTTTATTATGTCCACATCCTGGTCCCCATCTTGAACATCATAACAAACGTGCACTTTTTTGTTTAATTTACACATTGGATTATAGGAAAAATGACACTACAGCTACAGAGGTGACCGTCTGATAGCCCAGCTTGACTATCCATCTCTACTGAAGACCCTTTCAGCTTTTTGAGAGTTGGGTGGAGGACATCATCTCTGAAAATAGGGTCCCACAGCTGCACCCCATCAGTGTAAGCAGGACTCTTAGGACTCTTAGAAGAGTCAATGCTCTAAAACCATGGGGGGCGCTTAGCCCCCTCTCTTCGTCCCTGAGGATGATTTCATTTTTCAGGGATTAGAGAGGGTGGTCCTTGTGGTGGACTGCAGGTATGGAGAGCTGTTGTCATCGTATTAGATAGATAAGAATGATTATATGTATTGTAGAAATGTCTCCTATCATGTTCCCTAATTTTTTATTATGTCCACATCCTGGTCCCCATCTTGGACATCATAACAAACGTGCACTTTTTTGTTTAATTTACACATTGGACCATAGGAAAAATGACACTACAGCTACAGAGGTGACCGTCTGATAGCCCAGCTCGACTATCCATCTCTACTGAAGACCCTTTCAGCTTTTTGAGAGTTGGGTGGAGGACATCATCTCTGAAAATAGGGTCCCACAGCTTCACCCCATCAGTGTGAGCAGGACTCTTAGGACTCTTAGAAGAGTCAATGCTCTGGTACCATGGGGGGCGCTTGGCCCCCTCTCTTCGTCACTGAGGATGATTTCATTTTTCAGGGATTAGAGAGGGTGGTCCTTGTGGTGGACTGCAGGTATGGAGAGCTGTTGTCATCGTATTAGATAGATAAGAATGATTATATGTATTGTAAAAATGTCTCCTATCATGTTCCCTAATTTTTTATTATGTCCACATCCTGATCCCCATCTTGGACATCATAACAAACGTGCACTTTTTTGTTTAATTTACACATTGGGCCATAGGAAAAATGACACTACAGCTACAGAGGTGACCGTCTGATAGCCCAGCTCGACTATCCATCTCTACTGAAGACCCTTTCAGCTTTTTGAGAGTTGGGTGGAGGACATTATCTCTGAAAATAGGGTCCCACAGCTGCACCCATCAGTGTGAGCAGGACTCTTAGGACTCTTAGAAGAGTTAATGCTCTGAGACCATGGGGGCGCTTAGCCCCCTCTCTTCGTCACTGAGGATGATTTCATTTTTCAGGGATTAGAGAGGGTGGTCCTTGTTGTGGACTGCAGGTATGGAGAGCTGTTGTCATCGTATTAGATAGATAAGAATGATTATATGTATTGTAGAAATGTCTCCTATCATGTTCCCTAATTTTTTATTATGTCCACATCCTGGTCCCCATCTTGGACATCATAACAAACATGCACTTTTTTGTTTAATTTACACATTGGACCATAGGAAAAATGACACTACAGCTACAGAGGTGACCGTCTGATAGCCCAGCTCGACTATCCATCTCTACTGAAGACCCTTTCAGCTTTTTGAGAGTTGGGTGGAGGACATCATCTCTGAAATTAGGGTCCCACAGCTGCCCCCCATCAGTGTAAACAGGACTCTTAGGACTCTTAGAAGAGTCAATGCTCTGAGACCATTGGGGGCACTTAGCCCCCTCTCTTCGTCACTGAGGATGATTTCATTTTTCAGGGAATAGAGAGGGTGGTCCTTGTGGTGGACTGCAGGTATGGAGAGCTGTTATCATCGTATTAGGTAGATAAGAATGATTATATGTATTGTAGAAATGTCTCCTATCATGTTCCCTAATTTTTTATTATGTCCACATCCTGGTCCCCATCTTGGACATCATAACAAACGTGCCCTTTTTTGTTTAATTTACACATTGGACCATAGGAAAAATGACACTACAGCTACAGAGGTGACCGTCTGATAGCCCAGCTCGACAATCCATCTCTACTGAAGACCCTTTCAGCTTTTTGAGAGTTGGGTGGAGGACATCATCTCTGAAAATAGGGTCCCACAGCTGCACCCCATCAGTGTGAGCAGGACTCTTAGGACTCTTAGAAGAGTCAATGCTCTGAGACCATGGGGGGCGCTTAGCCCCCTCTCTTCGTCACTGAGGATGATTTCATTTTTCAGGGATTAGAGAGGGTGGTCCTTGTGGTGGACTGCAGGTATGGAGAGCTGTTGTCATCGTATTAAATAGATAAGAATGATTATATGTATTGTAGAAATGTCTCCTATCATGTTCCCTAATTTTTTATTATGTCCACATCCTGGTCCCCATCTTGGACATCATAACAAACGTGCACTTTTTTGTTTAATTTACACATTGGACCATAGGAAAAATGACACTACAGCTACAGAGGTGACCGTCTGATAGCCCAGCTCGACTATCCATCTCTACTGAAGACCCTTTCAGCTTTTTGAGAGTTGGGTGGAGGACATCATCTCTTAAAATAGGGTCCCACAGCTGCACCCCATCAGTGTAAGCAGGACTCTTAGGACTCTTAGAAGAGTCAATGCTCTAAAACCATGGGGGGCGCTTAGCCCCCTCTCTTCGTCACTGAGGATGATTTCATTTTTCAGGGATTAGAGAGGGTGGTCCTTGTTGTGGACTGCAGGTATGGAGAGCTGTTGTCATCGTATTAGATAGATAAGAATGATTATATGTATTGTAGAAATGTCTCCTATCATGTTCCCTAATTTTTTATTATGTCCACATCCTGGTCCCCATCTTGGACATCATAACAAACGTGCACTTTTTTGTTTAATTTACACATTGGACCATAGGAAAAATGACACTACAGCTACAGAGGTGACCGTCTGATAGCCCAGCTCGACTATCCATCTCTACTGAAGACCCTTTCAGCTTTTTGAGAGTTGGGTGGAGGACATCATCTCTGAAATTAGGGTCCCACAGCTGCACCCCATCAGTGTGAGCAGGACTCTTAGGACTCTTAGAAGAGTCAATGCTCTGAGACCATTGGGGGCACTTAGCCCCCTCTCTTCGTCACTGAGGATGATTTCATTTTTCAGGGATTAGAGAGGGTGGTCCTTGTGGTGGACTGCAGGTATGGAGAGCTGTTATCATCGTATTAGGTAGATAAGAATGATTATATGTATTGTAGAAATGTCTCCTATCATGTTCCCTAATTTTTTATTATGTCCACATCCTGGTCCCCATCTTGGACATCATAACAAACGTGCACTTTTTTGTTTAATTTACACATTGGACCATAGGAAAAATGACACTACAGCTACAGAGGTGACCGTCTGATAGCCCAGCTCGACAATCCATCTCTACTGAAGACCCTTTCAGCTTTTTGAGAGTTGGGTGGAGGACATCATCTCTGAAAATAGGGTCCCACAGCTGCACCCCATCAGTGTGAGCAGGACTCTTAGGACTCTTAGAAGAGTCAATGCTCTGAGACCATGGGGGGCGCTTAGCCCCCTCTCTTCGTCACTGAGGATGATTTCATTTTTCAGGGATTAGAGAGGGTGGTCCTTGTGGTGGACTGCAGGTATGGAGAGCTGTTGTCATCGTATTAAATAGATAAGAATGATTATATGTATTGTAGAAATGTCTCCTATCATGTTCCCTAATTTTTTATTATGTCCACATCCTGGTCCCCATCTTGGACATCATAACAAACGTGCACTTTTTTGTTTAATTTCCACATTGGACCATAGGAAAAATGACACTACAGCTACAGAGGTGACCGTCTGATAGCCCAGCTCGACTATCCATCTCTACTGAAGACCCTTTCAGCTTTTTGAGAGTTGGGTGGAGGACATCATCTCTTAAAATAGGGTCCCACAGCTGCACCCCATCAGTGTAAGCAGGACTCTTAGGACTCTTAGAAGAGTCAATGCTCTAAAACCATGGGGGGCGCTTAGCCCCCTCTCTTCGTCACTGAGGATGATTTCATTTTTCAGGGATTAGAGAGGGTGGTCCTTGTGGTGGACTGCAGGTATGGAGAGCTGTTGTCATCGTATTAGATAGATAAGAATGATTATATGTATTGTAGAAATGTCTCCTATCATGTTCCCTAATTTTTTATTATGTCCACATCCTGGTCCCCATCTTGGACATCATAACAAACGTGCACTTTTTTGTTTAATTTACACATTGGACCATAGGAAAAATGACACTACAGCTACAGAGGTGACCGTCTGATAGCCCAGCTCGACTATCCATCTCTACTGAAGACCCTTTCAGCTTTTTGAGAGTTGGGTGGAGGACATCATCTCTGAAAATAGGGTCCCACAGCTGCACCCCATCAGTGTGAGCAGGACTCTTAGGACTCTTAGAAGAGTCAATGCTCTGAGACCATTGGGGGCACTTAGCCCCCTCTCTTCATCACTGAGGATGATTTCATTTTTCAGGGATTAGAGAGGGTGGTCCTTGTGGTGGACTGCAGATATGGAGAGCTGTTATCATCGTATTAGATAGATAAGAATGTATGTCCACATCCTGGTCCCCATCTTGGACATCATAACAAACGTGCACTTTTTTGTTTAATTTACACATTGGACCATAGGAAAAATGACACTACAGCTACAGAGGTGACCGTCTGATAGCCCAGCTCGACTATCCATCTCTACTGAAGACCCTTTCAGCTTTTTGAGAGTTGGGTGGAGGACATCATCTCTGAAAATAGGGTCCCACAGCTGCACCCCATCAGTGTGAGCAGGACTCTTAGGACTCTTAGAAGAGTCAATGCTCTGAGACCATGGGGGGCGCTTAGCCCCCTCTCTTCGTCACTGAGGATGATTTCATTTTTCAGGGATTAGAGAGGGTGGTCCTTGTGGTGGACTGCAGGTATGGAGAGCTGTTGTCATCGTATTAAATAGATAAGAATGATTATATGTATTGTAGAAATGTCTCCTATCATGTTCCCTAATTTTTTATTATGTCCACATCCTGGTCCCCATCTTGGACATCATAACAAACGTGCACTTTTTTGTTTAATTTACACATTGGACCATAGGAAAAATGACACTACAGCTACAGAGGTGACCGTCTGATAGCCCAGCTCGACTATCCATCTCTACTGAAGACCCTTTCAGCTTTTTGAGAGTTGGGTGGAGAACATCATCTCTGAAAATAGGGTCCCACAGCTGCACCCCATCAGTGTGAGCAGGACTCTTAGGACTCTTAGAAGAGTCAATGCTCTGAGACCATGGGGGGCGCTTAGCCCCCTCTCCTCGTCACTGAGGATGATTTCACTTTTCAGGGAATAGAGAGGGTGGTCCTTGTGGTGGACTGCAGGTATGGAGAGCTGTTGTCATCGTATTAGATAGATAAGAATGATTATATGTATTGTAGAAATGTCTCCTATCATGTTCCCTATTTTTTTATTATGTCCACATCATGGTCCCCATCTTGGAAATCATAACAAACGTGCACTTTTTTGTTTAATTTACACATTGGACCATAGGAAAAATGACACTACAGCTACAGAGGTGACCGTCTGATAGCCCAGCTCGACTATCCATCTCTACTGAAGACCCTTTCAGCTTTTTGAGAGTTGGGTGGAGGACATCATCTCTGAAAATAGGGTCCCACAGCTGCACCCCATCAGTGTGAGCAGGACTCTTAGGACTCTCAGAAGAGTTAATGCTCTGAGACCATGGGGGCGCTTAGCCCCCTCTCTTCGTCACTGAGGATGATTTCATTTTTCAGGGATTAGAGAGGGTGGTCCTTGTGGTGGACTGCAGGTATGGAGAGCTGTTGTCATCGTATTAGATAGATAAGAATGATTATATGTATTGTAGAAATGTCTCCTATCATGTTCCCTAATTTTTTATTATGTCCACATCCTGGTCCCCATCTTGGACATCATAACAAACGTGATCATAACAAACGTGCACTTTTTTGTTTAATTTACACATTGGACCATAGGAAAAATGACACTACAGCTACAGAGGTGACCGTCTGATAACCCAGCTCGACTATCCATCTCTACTGAAGACCCTTTCAGCATTTTGAGAGTTGGGTGGAGGACATCATCTCTGAAAATAGGGTCCCACAGCTGCACCCCATCAGTGTGAGCAGGACTCTTAGGACTCTTAGAAGAGTCAATGCTCTTAGACCATTGGGGGCACTGAGCCCCCTCTCTTCGTCACTGAGGATGATTTCATTTTTCAGGGATTAGAGAGGGTGGTCCTTGTGGTGGACTGCAGGTATGGAGAGCTGTTATCATCGTATTAGTTAGATAAGAATGATTATATGTATTGTAGAAATGTCTCCTATCATGTTCCCTAATTTTTTATTATGTCCACATCCCGGTCCCCATCTTGGACATCATAACAAACATGCACTTTTTTGTTTAATTTACACATTGGACCATAGGAAAAATGACACTACAGCTACAGAGGTGACCGTCTGATAGCCCAGCTCGACAATCCATCTCTACTGAAGACCCTTTCAGCTTTTTGAGAGTTGGGTGGAGGACATCATCTCTGAAAATAGGGTCCCACAGCTGCACCCCATCAGTGTGAGCAGGACTCTTAGGACTCTTAGAAGAGTCGATGCTCTGAGACCATGGGGGGCGCTTAGCCCCCTCTCTTCGTCACTGAGGATGATTTCATTTTTCAGGGATTAGAGAGGGTGGTCCTTGTGGTGGACTGCAGGTATGGAGAGCTGTTGTCATCGTATTAAATAGATAAGAATGATTATATGTATTGTAGAAATGTCTCCTATCATGTTCCCTAATTTTTTATTATGTCCACATCCTGGTCCCCATCTTGGACATCATAACAAACGTGCACTTTTTTGTTTAATTTACACATTGGACCATAGGAAAAATGACACTACAGCTACAGAGGTGACCGTCTGATAGCCCAGCTCGACTATTCATCTCTACTGAAGACCCTTTCAGCTTTTTGAGAGTTGGGTGGAGGACATCATCTCTTAAAATAGGGTCCCACAGCTGCACCCCATCAGTGTAAGCAGGACTCTTAGGACTCTTAGAAGAGTCAATGCTCTAAAACCATGGGGGGCGCTTAGCCCCCTCTCTTCGTCACTGAGGATGATTTCATTTTTCAGGGATTAGAGAGGGTGGTCCTTGTTGTGGACTGCAGGTATGGAGAGCTGTTGTCATCATATTAGATAGATAAGAATGATTATATGTATTGTAGAAATGTCTCCTATCATGTTCCCTAATTTTTTATTATGTCCACATCCTGGTCCCCATCTTGGACATCATAACAAACGTGCACTTTTTTGTTTAATTTACACATTGGACCATAGGAAAAATGACACTACAGCTACAGAGGTGACCGTCTGATAGCCCAGCTCGACTATCCATCTCTACTGAAGACCCTTTCAGCTTTTTGAGAGTTGGGTGGAGGACATCATCTCTGAAATTAGGCTCCCACAGCTGCACCCCATCAGTGTGAGCAGGACTCTTAGGACTCTTAGAAGAGTCAATGCTCTGAGACCATTGGGGGCACTTAGCCCCCTCTCTTCGTCACTGAGGATGATTTCATTTTTCAGGGATTAGAGAGGGTGGTCCTTGTGGTGGACTGCAGGTATGGAGAGCTGTTATCATCGTATTAGGTAGATAAGAATGATTATATGTATTGTAGAAATGTCTCCTATCATGTTCCCTAATTTTTTATTATGTCCACATCCTGGTCCCCATCTTGGACATCATAACAAACGTGCACTTTTTTGTTTAATTTACACATTGGACCATAGGAAAAATGACACTACAGCTACAGAGGTGACCGTCTGATAGCCCAGCTCGACAATCCATCTCTACTGAAGACCCTTTCAGCTTTTTGAGAGTTGGGTGGAGGACATCATCTCTGAAAATAGGGTCCCACAGCTGCACCCCATCAGTGTGAGCAGGACTCTTAGGACTCTTAGAAGAGTCAATGCTCTGAGACCATGGGGGGCGCTTAGCCCCCTCTCTTCGTCACTGAGGATGATTTCATTTTTCAGGGATTAGAGAGGGTGGTCCTTGTGGTGGACTGCAGGTATGGAGAGCTGTTGTCATCGTATTAAATAGATAAGAATGATTATATGTATTGTAGAAATGTCTCCTATCATGTTCCCTAATTTTTTATTATGTCCACATCCTGGTCCCCATCTTGGACATCATAACAAACGTGCACTTTTTTGTTTAATTTCCACATTGGACCATAGGAAAAATGACACTACAGCTACAGAGGTGACCGTCTGATAGCCCAGCTCGACTATCCATCTCTACTGAAGACCCTTTCAGCTTTTTGAGAGTTGGGTGGAGGACATCATCTCTTAAAATAGGGTCCCACAGCTGCACCCCATCAGTGTAAGCAGGACTCTTAGGACTCTTAGAAGAGTCAATGCTCTAAAACCATGGGGGGCGCTTAGCCCCCTCTCTTCGTCACTGAGGATGATTTCATTTTTCAGGGATTAGAGAGGGTGGTCCTTGTGGTGGACTGCAGGTATGGAGAGCTGTTGTCATCGTATTAGATAGATAAGAATGATTATATGTATTGTAGAAATGTCTCCTATCATGTTCCCTAATTTTTTATTATGTCCACATCCTGGTCCCCATCTTGGACATCATAACAAACGTGCACTTTTTTGTTTAATTTACACATTGGACCATAGGAAAAATGACACTACAGCTACAGAGGTGACCGTCTGATAGCCCAGCTCGACTATCCATCTCTACTGAAGACCCTTTCAGCTTTTTGAGAGTTGGGTGGAGGACATCATCTCTGAAAATAGGGTCCCACAGCTGCACCCCATCAGTGTGAGCAGGACTCTTAGGACTCTTAGAAGAGTCAATGCTCTGAGACCATTGGGGGCACTTAGCCCCCTCTCTTCATCACTGAGGATGATTTCATTTTTCAGGGATTAGAGAGGGTGGTCCTTGTGGTGGACTGCAGATATGGAGAGCTGTTATCATCGTATTAGATAGATAAGAATGTATGTCCACATCCTGGTCCCCATCTTGGACATCATAACAAACGTGCACTTTTTTGTTTAATTTACACATTGGACCATAGGAAAAATGACACTACAGCTACAGAGGTGACCGTCTGATAGCCCAGCTCGACTATCCATCTCTACTGAAGACCCTTTCAGCTTTTTGAGAGTTGGGTGGAGGACATCATCTCTGAAAATAGGGTCCCACAGCTGCACCCCATCAGTGTGAGCAGGACTCTTAGGACTCTTAGAAGAGTCAATGCTCTGAGACCATGGGGGGCGCTTAGCCCCCTCTCTTCGTCACTGAGGATGATTTCATTTTTCAGGGATTAGAGAGGGTGGTCCTTGTGGTGGACTGCAGGTATGGAGAGCTGTTGTCATCGTATTAAATAGATAAGAATGATTATATGTATTGTAGAAATGTCTCCCATCATGTTCCCTAATTTTTTATTATGTCCACATCCTGGTCCCCATCTTGGACATCATAACAAACGTGCACTTTTTTGTTTAATTTACACATTGGACCATAGGAAAAATGACACTACAGCTACAGAGGTGACCGTCTGATAGCCCAGCTCGACTATCCATCTCTACTGAAGACCCTTTCAGCTTTTTGAGAGTTGGGTGGAGAACATCATCTCTGAAAATAGGGTCCCACAGCTGCACCCCATCAGTGTGAGCAGGACTCTTAGGACTCTTAGAAGAGTCAATGCTCTGAGACCATGGGGGGCGCTTAGCCCCCTCTCCTCGTCACTGAGGATGATTTCACTTTTCAGGGAATAGAGAGGGTGGTCCTTGTGGTGGACTGCAGGTATGGAGAGCTGTTGTCATCGTATTAGATAGATAAGAATGATTATATGTATTGTAGAAATGTCTCCTATCATGTTCCCTATTTTTTTATTATGTCCACATCATGGTCCCCATCTTGGAAATCATAACAAACGTGCACGTTTTTGTTTAATTTACACATTGGACCATAGGAAAAATGACACTACAGCTACAGAGGTGACCGTCTGATAGCCCAGCTCGACTATACATCTCTACTGAAGACCCTTTCAGCTTTTTGAGAGTTGGGTGGAGGACATCATCTCTGAAAATAGGGTCCCACAGCTTCACCCCATCAGTGTGAGCAGGACTCTTAGGACTCTTAGAAGAGTCAATGCTCTGGTACCATGGGGGGAGCTTGGCCCCCTCTCTTCGTCACTGAGGATGATTTCATTTTTCAGGGATTAGAGAGGGTGGTCCTTGTGGTGGACTGCAGGTATGGAGAGCTGTTGTCATCGTATTAGATAGATAAGAATGATTATATGTATTGTAGAAATGTCTCCTATCATGTTCCCTAATTTTTTATTATGTCCACATCCTGGTCCCCATCTTGGACATCATAACAAACGTGCACTTTTTTGTTTAATTTACACATTGGACCATAGGAAAAATGACACTACAGCTACAGAGGTGACCGTCTGATAGCCCAGCTCGACTATCCATCTCTACTGAAGACCCTTTCAGCTTTTTGAGAGTTGGGTGGAGGACATCATCTCTGAAAATAGGGTCCCACAGCTGCACCCCATCAGTGTGAGCAGGACTCTTAGGACTCTTAGAAGAGTTAATGCTCTGAGACCATGGGGGCGCTTAGCCCCCTCTCTTCGTCACTGAGGATGATTTCATTTTTCAGGGATTAGAGAGGGTGGTCCTTGTGGTGGACTGCAGGTATGGAGAGCTGTTGTCATCGTATTAGATAGATAAGAATGATTATATGTATTGTAGAAATGTCTCCTATCATGTTCCCTAATTTTTTATTATGTCCACATCCTGGTCCCCATCTTGGACATCATAACAAACGTGCACTTTTTTGTTTAATTTACACATTGGACCATAGGAAAAATGACACTACAGCTACAGAGGTGACCGTCTGATAGCCCAGCTCGACTATCCATCTCTACTGAAGACCCTTTCAGCATTTTGAGAGTTGGGTGGAGGACATCATCTCTGAAAATAGGGTCCCACAGCTGCACCCCATCAGTGTGAGCAGGACTCTTAGGACTCTTAGAAGAGTCAATGCTCTGAGACCATTGGGGGCACTGAGCCCCCTCTCTTCGTCAGTGAGGATGATTTCATTTTTCAGGGATTAGAGAGGGTGGTCCTTGTGGTGGACTGCAGGTATGGAGAGCTGTTATCATCGTATTAGATAGATAAGAATGATTATATGTATTGTAGAAATGTCTCCTATCATGTTCCCTAATTTTTTATTATGTCCACATCCTGGTCCCCATCTTGGACATCATAACAAACATGCACTTTTTTGTTTAATTTACACATTGGACCATAGGAAAAATGACACTACAGCTACAGAGGTGACCGTCTGATAGCCCAGCTCGACAATCCATCTCTACTGAAGACCCTTTCAGCTTTTTGAGAGTTGGGTGGAGGACATCATCTCTGAAAATAGGGTCCCACAGCTGCACCCCATCAGTGTGAGCAGGACTCTTAGGACTCTTAGAAGAGTCAATGCTCTGAGACCATGGGGGGCGCTTAGCCCCCTCTCTTCGTCACTGAGGATGATTTCATTTTTCAGGGATTAGAGAGGGTGGTCCTTGTGGTGGACTGCAGGTATGGAGAGCTGTTGTCATCGTATTAAATAGATAAGAATGATTATATGTATTGTAGAAATGTCTCCTATCATGTTCCCTAATTTTTTATTATGTCCACATCCTGGTCCCCATCTTGGACATCATAGCAAACGTGCACTTTTTTGTTTAATTTACACATTGGACCATAGGAAAAATGACACTACAGCTACAGAGGTGACCGTCTGATAGCCCAGCTCGACTATCCATCTCTACTGAAGACCCTTTCAGCTTTTTGAGAGTTGGGTGGAGAACATCATCTCTGAAAATAGGGTCCCACAGCTGCACCCCATCAGTGTGAGCAGGACTCTTAGGACTCTTAGAAGAGTCAATGTTTTGAGACCATGGGGGGCGCTTAGCCCCCTCTCTTCGTCACTGAGGATGATTTCACTTTTCAGGGAATAGAGAGGGTGGTCCTTGTGGTGGACTGCAGGTATAGAGAGCTGTTGTCATCGTATTAGATAGATAAGAATGATTATATGTATTGTAGAAATGTCTCCTATCATGTTCCCTATTTTTTTATTATGTCCACATCCTGGTCCCCATCTTGGAAATCATAACAAACGTGCACTTTTTTGTTTAATTTACACATTGGACCATAGGAAAAATGACACTACAGCTACAGAGGTGACCGTCTGGTAGCCCAGCTCGACTATCCATCTCTACTGAAGACCCTTTCAGCTTTTTGAGAGTTGGGTGGAGGACATCATCTCTGAAAATAGGGTCCCACAGCTGCACCCCATCAGTGTGAGCAGGACTCTTAGGACTCTTAGAAGAGTCAATGTTTTGAGACCATGGGGGGCGCTTAGCCCCCTCTCTTCGTCACTGAGGATGATTTCATTTTTCAGGGATTAGAGAGAGTGGTCCTTGTGGTGGACTGCAGGTATGGAGAGCTGTTGTCATCGTATTAGATAGATAAGAATGATTATATGTATTGTAGAAATGTCTCCTATCATGTTCCCTAATTTTTTATTATGTCCACATCCTGGTCCCCATCTTGGACATCATAACAAACGTGCACTTTTTTGTTTAATTTACACATTGGACCATAGGAAAAATGACACTACAGCTACAGAGGTGACCGTCTGATAGCCCAGCTCGACTATCCATCTCTACTGAAGACCCTTTCAGCTTTTTGAGAGTTGGGTGGAGGACATCATCTCTTAAAATAGGGTCCCACAGCTGCACCCCATCAGTGTAAGCAGGACTCTTAGGACTCTTAGAAGAGTCAATGCTCTAAAACCATGGGGGGCGCTTAGCCCCCTCTCTTCGTCCCTGAGGATGATTTCATTTTTCAGGGATTAGAGAGGGTGGTCCTTGTGGTGGACTGCAGGTATGGAGAGCTGTTGTCATCGTATTAGATAGATAAGAATGATTATATGTATTGTAGAAATGTCTCCTATCATGTTCCCTAATTTTTTATTATGTCCACATCCTGGTCCCCATCTTGGACATCATAACAAACGTGCACTTTTTTGTTTAATTTACACATTGGACCATAGGAAAAATGACACTACAGCTACAGAGGTGACCGTCTGATAGCCCAGCTCGACTATCCATCTCTACTGAAGACCCTTTCAGCTTTTTGAGAGTTGGGTGGAGGACATCATCTCTGAAAATAGGGTCCCACAGCTGCACCCCATCAGTGTGAGCAGGACTCTTAGGACTCTTAGAAGAGTTAATGCTCTGAGACCATGGGGGCGCTTAGCCCCCTCTCTTCGTCACTGAGGATGATTTCATTTTTCAGGGATTAGAGAGGGTGGTCCTTGTGGTGGACTGCAGGTATGGAGAGCTGTTGTCATCGTATTAGATAGATAAGAATGATTATATGTATTGTAGAAATGTCTCCTATCATGTTCCCTAATTTTTTATTATGTCCACATCCTGGTCCCCATCTTGGACATCATAACAAACGTGCACTTTTTTGTTTAATTTACACATTGGACCATAGGAAAAATGACACTACAGCTACAGAGGTGACCGTCTGATAGCCCAGCTCGACTATCCATCTCTACTGAAGACCCTTTCAGCTTTTTGAGAGTTGGGTGGAGGACATCATCTCTGAAAATAGGGTCCCACAGCTGCACCCCATCAGTGTGAGCAGGACTCTTAGGACTCTTAGAAGAGTCAATGCTCTGAGACCATTGGGGGCACTTAGCCCCCTCTCTTCATCACTGAGGATGATTTCATTTTTCAGGGATTAGAGAGGGTGGTCCTTGTGGTGGACTGCAGGTATGGAGAGCTGTTGTCATCGTATTAGATAGATAAGAATGATTATATGTATTGTAGAAATGTCTCCTATCATGTTCCCTAATTTTTTATTATGTCCACATCCTGGTCCCCATCTTGGACATCATAACAAACGTGCACTTTTTTGTTTAATTTACACATTGGACCATAGGGAAAATGAAACTACAGCTACAGAGGTGACCGTCTGATAGCCCAGCTCGACTATCCATCTCTACTGAAGACCCTTTCAGCTTTTTGAGAGTTGGGTGGAGGACATCATCTCTGAAAATAGGGTCCCACAGCTGCACCCCATCAGTGTGAGCAGGACTCTTAGGACTCTTAGAAGAGTCAATGCTCTGAGACCATTGGGGGCACTTAGCCCCCTCTCTTCATCACTGAGGATGATTTCATTTTTCAGGGATTAGAGAGGGTGGTCCTTGTGGTGGACTGCAGATATGGAGAGCTGTTATCATCGTATTAGATAGATAAGAATGATTATATGTATTGTAGAAATGTCTCCTATCATGTTCCCTAATTTTTTATTATGTCCACATCCTGGTCCCCATCTTGGACATCATAACAAACGTGCACTTTTTTGTTTAATTTACACATTGGACCATAGGAAAAATGACACTACAGCTACAGAGGTGACCGTCTGATAGCCCAGCTCGACTATCCATCTCTACTGAAGACTAGAGTTGAGCGCGGTTCGTGGTTCGTGGTTCTCCAGTTCTAGGCTCGAGTGATTTTGGGGCATGTTCTAGATCGAACTAGAACTCGAGCTTTTTGCAAAAGCTCGATAGTTCTAGAAACGTTCGAGAACGGTTCTAGCAGCCAAAAAACAGCTAAATCATAGCTTGGTTTCTGCTGTAATAGTGTAAGTCACTCTGTGAATCAAACTATTATCACATTTCAGTGTATAGTGTGCGTGAACAGCGCCTTCAGATCACTGCTGTTTCTATAATTTTTTTTTTTTTTTCTTGTCTTCCTTCCCTAAGCGCGCGCGTCTTGTGGGGCGGGCCAGCATGTCAGCCAATCACAGACACACACACAGCTAAGTGGACTTTGAGCCAGAGAAGCAACGGCATGTGTGATAGGATCTGCATGTCACATGTCCCTGCATTATAAAACCGGACATTTTCTTCACGAACGCCATTATCTGCCTTCTGCGTCTTTGGTGTCAGACATCAGTGTCGCAGCTCCGTCCTCCTGAGTCCTATAGCCGATACAGCTGTATGCGCTGCATACACAACGTTAGACAGCTTAGGGAGAGCACATTCTAGCAGTCCTTTTAAGGGCTCAAAGCGGCAGGGTCAGAGAGCCATAGGTGACAGGTCCTGCAAACAGCAACAGCGTCTGTGTAGCCCAGGTCAGGGATTTCCTCCCTGCATTTCACCATTAGGAGGAAATAGAAAGGCAGGCTTCCATTCCTCTACCCAGAGCACCACAATCCTGCCACTGTACCCTCTTGTCCTCTGCACACTCCAACTCATTCTAACTAAGCCATTATACTAGCAAACACTCAGTGTACCTAGTGGCATCCTATACGTGGCTATTGGACTTTGCTTTAGTCCCACTAGTGCCAAGACATTTGCAGAGCGCATCTGCCTGCGTTGCACACTCCAACTAATTATAACTAAGCCATTATACTAGCAAACACTCAGTGTACCTAGTGGCATCCTATACGTGGCTATTGGACTTTGCTTTAGTCCCACTAGTGCCAAGACATTTGCAGAGCGCATCTGCCTGCGTTGCACACTCCAACTAATTATAACTAAGCCATTATACTAGCAAACACTCAGTGTACCTAGTGGCATCCTATACGTGGCTATTGGACTTTGCTATAGTCCCACTAGTGCCAAGACATTTGCAGAGCGCAACTGCCTGCGTTGCACACTCCAACTAATTATAACTAAGCCAATATACTAGCACACACTCAGTGTACCTAGTGGCATCCTATACGTGGCTATTGGACTTTGCTATAGTCCCACTAGTGCCAAGACATTTGCAGAGCGCATCTGCCTGCGTTGCACACTCCAACTAATTATAACTAAGCCATTATACTAGCACACACTCAGTGTACCTAGTGGCATCCTATACGTGGCTATTGGACTTTGCTATAGTCCCACTAGTGCCAAGACATTTGCAGAGCGCATCTGCCTGCGTTGCACACTCCAACTAATTATAACTAAGCCATTATACTAGCAAACACTCAGTGTACCTAGTGGCATCCTATACGTGGCTATTGGACTTTGCTATAGTCCCACTAGTGCCAAGACATTTGCAGAGCGCATCTGCCTGCGTTGCACACTCCAACTAATTATAACTAAGCCATTATACTAGCACACACTCAGTGTACCTAGTGGCATCCTATACGTGGCTATTGGACTTTGCTATAGTCCCACTAGTGCCAAGACATTTGCAGAGCGCATCTGCCTGCGTTGCACACTCCAACTAATTATAACTAAGCCATTATACTAGCAAACACTTAGTGTACCTAGTGGCATCCTATACGTGGCTATTGGACTTTGCTTTAGTCCCACTAGTGCCAAGACATTTGCAGAACGCATCTGCCTGCGTTGCACACTCCAACTAATTATAACTAAGCCATTATACTAGCACACACTCAGTGTACCTAGTGGCATCCTATACGTGGCTATTGGACTTTGCTATAGTCCCACTAGTGCCAAGATATTTGCAGAGCGCATCTGCCTGCGTTGCACACTCCAACTAATTATAACTAAGCCATTATACTAGCAAACACTCAGTGTACCTAGTGGCATCCTATACGTGGCTATTGGACTTTGCTATAGTCCCACTAGTGCCAAGACATTTGCAGAGCGCATCTGCCTGCGTTGCACACTCCAACTAATTATAACTAAGCCATTATACTAGCACACACTCAGTGTACCTAGTGGCATCCTATACGTGGCTATTGGACTTTGCTATAGTCCCACTAGTGCCAAGACATTTGCAGAGCGCATCTGCCTGCGTTGCACACTCCAACTAATTATAACTAAGCCATTATACTAGCACACACTCAGTGTACCTAGTGGCATCCTATACGTGGCTATTGGACTTTGCTATAGTCCCACTAGTGCCAAGACATTTGCAGAGCGCATCTGCCTGCGTTGCACACTCCAACTAATTATAACTAAGCCATTATACTAGCAAACACTTAGTGTACCTAGTGGCATCCTATACGTGGCTATTGGACTTTGCTTTAGTCCCACTAGTGCCAAGACATTTGCAGAACGCATCTGCCTGCGTTGCACACTCCAACTAATTATAACTAAGCCATTATACTAGCACACACTCAGTGTACCTAGTGGCATCCTATACGTGGCTATTGGACTTTGCTATAGTCCCACTAGTGCCAAGACATTTGCAGAGCGCATCTGCCTGCGTTGCACACTCCAACTAATTATAACTAAGCCATTATACTAGCACACACTCAGTGTACCTAGTGGCATCCTATACGTGGCTATTGGACTTTGCTATAGTCCCACTAGTGCCAAGACATTTGCAGAGCGCATCTGCCTGCGTTGCACACTCCAACTAATTATAACTAAGCCATTATACTAGCAAACACTCAGTGTACCTAGTGGCATCCTATACGTGGCTATTGGACTTTGCTATAGTCCCACTAGTGCCAAGACATTTGCAGAGCGCATCTGCCTGCGTTGCACACTCCAACTAATTATAACTAAGCCATTATACTAGCACACACTCAGTGTACCTAGTGGCATCCTATACGTGGCTATTGGACTTTGCTATAGTCCCACTAGTGCCAAGACATTTGCAGAGCGCATCTGCCTGCGTTGCACACTCCAACTAATTATAACTAAGCCATTATACTAGCACACACTCAGTGTACCTAGTGGCATCCTATACGTGGCTATTGGACTTTGCTATAGTCCCACTAGTGCCAAGACATTTGCAGAGCGCATCTGCCTGCGTTGCACACTCCAACTAATTATAACTAAGCCATTATACTAGCAAACACTCAGTGTACCTAGTGGCATCCTATACGTGGCTATTGGACTTTGCTATAGTCCCACTAGTGCCAAGACATTTGCAGAGCGCATCTGCCTGCGTTGCACACTCCAACTAATTATAACTAAGCCATTATACTAGCACACACTCAGTGTACCTAGTGGCATCCTATACGTGGCTATTGGACTTTGCTATAGTCTCACTAGTGCCAAGACATTTGCAGAGCGCATCTGCCTGCGTTGCACACTCCAACTAATTATAACTAAGCCATTATACTAGCACACACTCAGTGTACCTAGTGGCATCCTATACGTGGCTATTGAACTTTGCTATAGTCCCACTAGTGCCAAGACATTTGCAGAGCGCATCTGCCTGCGTTGCACACTCCAACTAATTATAACTAAGACATTATACTAGCAAACACTTAGTGTACCTAGTGGCATCCTATACGTGGCTATTGGACTTTGCTTTAGTCCCACTAGTGCCAAGACATTTGCAGAACGCATCTGCCTGCGTTGCACACTCCAACTAATTATAACTAAGCCATTATACTAGCACACACTCAGTGTACCTAGTGGCATCCTATACGTGGCTATTGGACTTTGCTATAGTCCCACTAGTGCCAAGACATTTGCAGAGCGCATCTGCCTGCGTTGCACACTCCAACTAATTATAACTAAGCCATTATACTAGCACACACTCAGTGTACCTAGTGGCATCCTATACGTGGCTATTGGACTTTGCTATAGTCCCACTAGTGCCAAGACATTTGCAGAGCGCATCTGCCTGCGTTGCACACTCCAACTAATTATAACTAAGCCATTATACTAGCACACACTCAGTGTACCTAGTGGCATCCTATACGTGGCTATTGGACTTTGCTATAGTCCCACTAGTGCCAAGACATTTGCAGAGCGCATCTGCCTGCGTTGCACACTCCAACTAATTATAACTAAGCCATTATACTAGCAAACACTTAGTGTACCTAGTGGCATCCTATACGTGGCTATTGGACTTTGCTTTAGTCCCACTAGTGCCAAGACATTTGCAGAACGCATCTGCCTGCGTTGCACACTCCAACTAATTATAACTAAGCCATTATACTAGCACACACTCAGTGTACCTAGTGGCATCCTATACGTGGCTATTGGACTTTGCTATAGTCCCACTAGTGCCAAGACATTTGCAGAGCGCATCTGCCTGCGTTGCACACTCCAACTAATTATAACTAAGCCATTATACTAGCACACACTCAGTGTACCTAGTGGCATCCTATACGTGGCTATTGGACTTTGCTATAGTCCCACTAGTGCCAAGACATTTGCAGAGCGCATCTGCCTGCGTTGCACACTCCAACTAATTATAACTAAGCCATTATACTAGCAAACACTTAGTGTACCTAGTAGCATCCTATACGTGGCTATTGGACTTTGCTTTAGTCCCACTAGTGCCAAGACATTTGCAGAACGCATCTGCCTGCGTTGCACACTCCAACTAATTATAACTAAGCCATTATACTAGCACACACTCAGTGTACCTAGTGGCATCCTATACGTGGCTATTGGACTTTGCTATAGTCCCACTAGTGCCAAGACATTTGCAGAGCGCATCTGCCTGCGTTGCACACTCCAACTAATTATAACTAAGCCATTATACTAGCAAACACTCAGTGTACCTAGTGGCATCCTATACGTGGCTATTGGACTTTGCTATAGTCCCACTAGTGCCAAGACATTTGCAGAGCGCATCTGCCTGCGTTGCACACTCCAACTAATTATAACTAAGCCATTATACTAGCACACACTCAGTGTACCTAGTGGCATCCTATACGTGGCTATTGGACTTTGCTATAGTCCCACTAGTGCCAAGACATTTGCAGAGCGCATCTGCCTGCGTTGCACACTCCAACTAATTATAACTAAGCCATTATACTAGCACACACTCAGTATACCTAGTGGCATCCTATACGTGGCTATTGGACTTTGCTATAGTCCCACTAGTGCCAAGACATTTGCAGAGCGCATCTGCCTGCGTTGCACACTCCAACTAATTATAACTAAGCCATTACACTAGCAAACACTTAGTGTACCTAGTGGCATCCTATACGTGGCTATTGGACTTTGCTTTAGTCCCACTAGTGCCAAGACATTTGCAGAACGCATCTGCCTGCGTTGCACTCTCCAACTAATTATAACTAAGCCATTATACTAGCACACACTCAGTGTACCTAGTGGCATCCTATACGTGGCTATTGGACTTTGCTATAGTCCCACTAGTGCCAAGACATTTGCAGAGCGCATCTGCCTGCGTTGCACACTCCAACTAATTATAACTAAGCCATTATACTAGCACACACTCAGTGTACCTAGTGGCATCCTATACGTGGCTATTGGACTTTGCTATAGTCCCACTAGTGCCAAGACATTTGCAGAGCGCATCTGCCTGCGTTGCACACTCCAACTAATTATAACTAAGCCATTATACTAGCAAACACTCAGTGTACCTAGTGGCATCCTATACGTGGCTATTGGACTTTGCTATAGTCCCACTAGTGCCAAGACATTTGCAGAGCGCATCTGCCTGCGTTGCACACTCCAACTAATTATAACTAAGCCATTATACTAGCACACACTCAGTGTACCTAGTGGCATCCTATACGTGGCTATTGGACTTTGCTATAGTCCCACTAGTGCCAAGACATTTGCAGAGCGCATCTGCCTGCGTTGCACACTCCAACTAATTATAACTAAGCCATTATACTAGCACACACTCAGTGTACCTAGTGGCATCCTATACGTGGCTATTGGACTTTGCTATAGTCCCACTAGTGCCAAGACATTTGCAGAGCGCATCTGCCTGCGTTGCACACTCCAACTAATTATAACTAAGCCATTATAATAGCAAACACTCAGTGTACCTAGTGGCATCCTATACGTGGCTATTGGACTTTGCTATAGTCCCACTAGTGCCAAGACATTTGCAGAGCGCATCTGCCTGCGTTGCACACTCCAACTAATTATAACTAAGCCATTATACTAGCACACACTCAGTGTACCTAGTGGCATCCTATACGTGGCTATTGGACTTTGCTATAGTCCCACTAGTGCCAAGACATTTGCAGAGCGCATCTGCCTGCATTGCACACTCCAACTAATTATAACTAAGCCATTATACTAGCACACACTCAGTGTACCTAGTGGCATCCTATACGTGGCTATTGGACTTTGCTATAGTCCCACTAGTGCCAAGACATTTGCAGAGCGCATCTGCCTGCGTTGCACACTCCAACTAATTATAACTAAGCCATTATACTAGCAAACACTTAGTGTACCTAGTGGCATCCTATACGTGGCTATTGGACTTTGCTTTAGTCCCACTAGTGCCAAGACATTTGCAGAACGCATCTGCCTGCGTTGCACACTCCAACTAATTATAACTAAGCCATTATACTAGCACACACTCAGTGTACCTAGTGGCATCCTATACGTGGCTATTGGACTTTGCTATAGTCCCACTAGTGCCAAGACATTTGCAGAGCGCATCTGCCTGCGTTGCACACTCCAACTAATTATAACTAAGCCATTATACTAGCACACACTCAGTGTACCTAGTGGCATCCTATACGTGGCTATTGGACTTTGCTATAGTCCCACTAGTGCCAAGACATTTGCAGAGCGCATCTGCCTGCGTTGCACACTCCAACTAATTATAACTAAGCCATTATACTAGCACACACTCAGTGTACCTAGTG
Source organism: Anomaloglossus baeobatrachus (assembly GCF_048569485.1). Taxonomy (NCBI): domain Eukaryota; kingdom Metazoa; phylum Chordata; class Amphibia; order Anura; family Aromobatidae; genus Anomaloglossus; species Anomaloglossus baeobatrachus. Next base: position 59,666 of record NW_027441949.1, read on the forward strand.
GCATCCTATACGTGGCTATTGGACTTTGCTATAGTCCCACTAGTGCCAAGACATTTGCAGAGCGCATCTGCCTGCGTTGCACACTCCAACTAATTATAACTAAGCCATTATACTAGCAAACACTTAGTGTACCTAGTGGCATCCTATACGTGGCTATTGGACTTTGCTTTAGTCCCACTAGTGCCAAGACATTTGCAGAACGCATCTGCCTGCGTTGCACACTCCAACTAATTATAACTAAGCCATTATACTAGCACACACTCAGTGTACCTAGTGGCATCCTATACGTGGCTATTGGACTTTGCTATAGTCCCACTAGTGCCAAGACATTTGCAGAGCGCATCTGCCTGCGTTGCACACTCCAACTAATTATAACTAAGCCATTATACTAGCACACACTCAGTGTACCTAGTGGCATCCTATACGTGGCTATTGGACTTTGCTATAGTCCCACTAGTGCCAAGACATTTGCAGAGCGCATCTGCCTGCGTTGCACACTCCAACTAATTATAACTAAGCCATTATACTAGCACACACTCAGTGTACCTAGTGGCATCCTATACGTGGCTATTGGACTTTGCTATAGTCCCACTAGTGCCAAGACATTTGCAGAGCGCATCTGCCTGCGTTGCACACTCCAACTAATTATAACTAAGCCATTATACTAGCAAACACTTAGTGTACCTAGTGGCATCCTATACGTGGCTATTGGACTTTGCTTTAGTCCCCACTAGTGCCCAGACATTTGCAGAACGCATCTGCCTGCGTTGCACACTCCAACTAATTATAACTAAGCCATTATACTAGCACACACTCAGTGTACCTAGTGGCATCCTATACGTGGCTATTGGACTTTGCTATAGTCCCACTAGTGCCAAGACATTTGCAGAGCGCATCTGCCTGCGTTGCACACTCCAACTAATTATAACTAAGCCATTATACTAGCACACACTCAGTGTACCTAGTGGCATCCTATACGTGGCTATTGGACTTTGCTATAGTCCCACTAGTGCCAAGACATTTGCAGAGCGCATCTGCCTGCGTTGCACACTCCAACTAATTATAACTAAGCCATTATACTAGCAAACACTCAGTGTACCTAGTGGCATCCTATACGTGGCTATTGGACTTTGCTATAGTCCCACTAGTGCCAAGACATTTGCAGAGCGCATCTGCCTGCGTTGCACACTCCAACTAATTATAACTAAGCCATTATACTAGCAAACACTTAGTGTACCTAGTGGCATCCTATACGTGGCTATTGGACTTTGCTTTAGTCCCACTAGTGCCAAGACATTTGCAGAACGCATCTGCCTGCGTTGCACACTCCAACTAATTATAACTAAGCCATTATACTAGCACACACTCAGTGTACCTAGTGGCATCCTATACGTGGCTATTGGACTTTGCTATAGTCCCACTAGTGCCAAGACATTTGCAGAGCGCATCTGCCTGCGTTGCACACTCCAACTAATTATAACTAAGCCATTATACTAGCACACACTCAGTGTACCTAGTGGCATCCTATACGTGGCTATTGGACTTTGCTATAGTCCCACTAGTGCCAAGACATTTGCAGAGCGCATCTGCCTGCGTTGCACACTCCAACTAATTATAACTAAGCCATTATACTAGCACACACTCAGTGTACCTAGTGGCATCCTATACGTGGCTATTGGACTTTGCTATAGTCCCACTAGTGCCAAGACATTTGCAGAGCGCATCTGCCTGCGTTGCACACTCCAACTAATTATAACTAAGCCATTATACTAGCAAACACTTAGTGTACCTAGTGGCATCCTATACGTGGCTATTGGACTTTGCTTTAGTCCCACTAGTGCCAAGACATTTGCAGAACGCATCTGCCTGCGTTGCACACTCCAACTAATTATAACTAAGCCATTATACTAGCACACACTCAGTGTACCTAGTGGCATCCTATACGTGGCTATTGGACTTTGCTATAGTCCCACTAGTGCCAAGACATTTGCAGAGCGCATCTGCCTGCGTTGCACACTCCAACTAATTATAACTAAGCCATTATACTAGCACACACTCAGTGTACCTAGTGGCATCCTATACGTGGCTATTGGACTTTGCTATAGTCCCACTAGTGCCAAGACATTTGCAGAGCGCATCTGCCTGCGTTGCACACTCCAACTAATTATAACTAAGCCATTATACTAGCAAACACTTAGTGTACCTAGTGGCATCCTATACGTGGCTATTGGACTTTGCTTTAGTCCCACTAGTGCCAAGACATTTGCAGAACGCATGTGCCTGCGTTGCACACTCCAACTAATTATAACTAAGCCATTATACTAGCAAACACTTAGTGTACCTAGTGGCATCCTATACGTGGCTATTGGACTTTGCTTTAGTCCCACTAGTGCCAAGACATTTGCAGAACGCATCTGCCTGCGTTGCACACTCCAACTAATTATAACTAAGCCATTATACTAGCACACACTCAGTGTACCTAGTGGCATCCTATACGTGGCTATTGGACTTTGCTATAGTCCCACTAGTGCCAAGACATTTGCAGCACGTCTGCCTGCGTTGCACACTCCAACTAATTATAACTAAGTTACATTGTCAGGGATATTTATTCTTTATTATTCTGCTGTTAATAAAGCTAGACCACCACTGCAATCTTCACCACCTCTCAATTTTTACTACCACATTTTCAGTCCACAATCTTGTCGCAATCAACATGAGTGGCAAAATGACAGATGCTGGTGGAAAGGGGAAGAGGCGTGGTGGAAAAGGCAAAAAAGGTTTTGTCAGTGGGGAAGGTGGCAAAGCTCCATTATCATCTGCTGCAGATAGACCATCTACTAGCAAAAGTAAGATGTCTACTACTTATTGTGGACAATCCGATGTGCTCCCTTTTTTACGGACACGAACAAGAGGAACAAAGGTAGATGATGGGCAAAAAAGGAAAATGCTTGAATGGATCTCAAGTGGTCCAACAAGTGCCCTCTCAGCCACTTCAAGTACCGCATCCAAAAAACACCAGTCCTCTGAGTTGTCATCCCAATCACACTTGATTTCTCCCAGCTCTGAAGTCTCCATCAGCCCTGCACAGTATGGTGGAACTGAGATGGCTGAGTCTGCAGAGCTGTTCAGTCACACTATAGCCTGGGAATCAGAGGTCTGCTCCCAAGCTACAGTGAGTACAGAACAGGAAATGGTCTGCAGTGATGCCCAGAACCTTTGTGACTCAGATTCAGGCCGTGAGGACCAAGTTTCTGAGCATAATGTTGACCCTTTGTCACAAACTGTAACACCTGTGGTTATAGACAATGAGGAACATACTGATGAAGATGAGACGCAGATACCCGATTGGGATGACAACTTAAATATTCGGTCAGGGCAAGAAGAGGCTCGGTCTGAGGGGGAGGGGAGTGCAAACACAACAATTGATGATGACGTTCTAGATCCCACCTACTGTCAACCCCCAGTCAGGCACTCGAGGAGGTCAACAGAGGCGGTGGAGGAGGATGCAACCGACGACGAAGTTACCTTGCACCTTCCTGGACAGAGTCGGAGCACTGGTAGCACGTCTACAACTGCATCCTCAGCCACCACTCTGCCTATGAGCATTATTCGGGGTGGATCAACAGGTCGCATGGCCTCTAAGCCTTGCCTAGCCTGGTCCTTTTTTCACATCGAAAAAGATCGCCCAACTCATGTGATATGTAACATTTGTCATGATTCTGTTAGTAGAGGTCAAAACCTCAGCAGTTTGACAACTTCTTCCATGAATCGTCACATGACTAAATATCATAAGTCCCGGTGGGAAGCTCACCGTGCTGCAATGCGGCCTAGCGGAGCGAACCATCCACCGCCCGCCCCTTCCAGTGCATCCGCGCGCTCTTCATCTTCTAGGACTGTGGGGACAGCTGTCACACCTGTTTTTCCACGCAAAACTTCCACCACTGTAACCGCAACAGGCAGTTTGCTTGTAAGGTCGTCAGTTGGTTTGGAAGGGGAAACAAGTGAGTGTGTACAGCTCTCTCAGACATCGATAGCACCAACGTTGGATGAAGGCAACATCATGTCTCCGCCTGCACTTTCCTCACAAACCAGCATTTTTCCAGGGACACCCTACTCAACACCGTCTACACACAGCAGCCAGATCTCTGTCCCTCAGATGTGGTCAAATAAAAGGCCACTTCCTCCGACCCATGACAAAGCTAAGAGGTTGACTCTATCCCTCTGTAAGCTGTTGGCTACTGAAATGCTGCCTTTCCGCCTAGTGGACACACAGGATTTTAGAGACCTTATGTCTGTCGCTGTGCCCCAGTACCAGATGCCTAGTCGCCACTACTTCTCTAAGAAAGGTGTGCCCGCGCTACACCAGCATGTCGCACACAACATCACCGCTTCCTTGAGAAACTCTGTGTGTGAACGGGTGCATTTCACCACCGATACTTGGACCAGTAAGCATGGACAGGGACGTTACATGTCGCTGACTGGGCACTGGGTAACTATGGTGATAGATGGTGAAGGGTCTGCTGCACAAGTCTTGCCGTCCCCACGACTTGTGTGTCAATCCTCTGTCTGTCCAAGTTCCGCCACTGCTTCTGCATCCTCCACCTCATCTGGGTCCTCCACCTCCGCCCCAAGCCTGCCTGGTCAGGCCACCAGCGTTCTCACTGCGCAGAAGGAATCACGCACCCCTCATTACTATGCTGGCAGCAGAGCGCAACGGCATCAGGCGGTCTTTAGCTTGACATGTCTTGGTAATAAGAGTCACACAGCTGAGGAGTTGTGGTCAGCTCTGCGGTCCGAGTTTAATAAATGGTTGTCTCCACTCAACCTGCAGCCTGGTAAGGCCGTGTGCGACAATGCTGCAAACCTGGGTGCGGCCCTTCGCCTGGGCAAGGTGACACACGTACCTTGTATGGCTCACGTGTTGAACCTTGTCGTGCAGCAATTTTTAACACACTATCCCGGCCTAGATGGCCTTCTGAACAGGGCACGAAAACTGTCTGCTCACTTCCGCCGTTCAAGCGCCGCAGCTGAGCGACTTGCATCGCTCCAGAAGTCTTTCGGCCTGCCGGTTCATCGCCTGAAATGCGATGTGGCGACACGCTGGAATTCAACTCTCCACATGTTACAGCGACTGTAGCAGCACCGCAGAGCCCTGGTGCAATACGTCATGACGTATAGCCTGGGCCAACGAGATGCAGAGGTGGGGCAGATCACCCTGATGGAGTGGTCTCAGATCAAGGACCTATGCACCCTTCTGCACAGTTTCGACATGGCGACGAATATGTTTAGCTCTGACAATGCCATTATCAGCATGACGATTCCAGTCATTTACATGCTGGAGCACACGCTAAACACTATTCGGAGTCAGGGGGTGGGACAACATGAAGGGGAGGAACTACAGGAGGATTCATATGCGCAAGGGACAACAACATCACCAAGGTCCAGACGTTCATCATCACCAACGCAGCAGGCATGGGACCATGGGGGACAGGGATCGACAAGGGCGCATAGTAGCAGGCGAAATGTTGAGCAAGGTGCAGGAGAACATGAAGAAATGGAGGACGAACTGTCCATGGACATGGAAGACTCAGCGGATGAGGGAGACCTTGGTCAAATTTCAGTTGAAAGAGGTTGGGGTCAGATGTCAGAGGAAGAAAGAACGGGTAGCACCTCTATGCCACAAACACAGCGTGGACTTGGTCCGCATGGCTGCGCAAGACACATGAGTGCCTTTTTGTTGCACTACCTCCAACATGACAGTCGTATTGTCAAAATTAGAAGTGATGATGACTACTGGATTGCCACACTATTAGATCCCCGGTACAAGTCCAAATTTTGTGACATAATTCCAGCCATAGAAAGGGACGCACGTATGCAGGAGTATCAGCAGAAGCTGTTACTAGATCTTAGCTCGGCTTTTCCACCAAACAACCGTGCAGGTGCAGGGAGTGAATCTCCCAGTTGTAACTTGACAAACATGGGACGGTCTCGTCATCTTCAACAGTCTACCCGTACCAGTAGGACCGTATCTGGTGCCGGTAACAGCAATTTTATGGAATCTTTTCATAATTTTTTTAGACCCTCTTTTGCAAGGCCACCAGAGACAACAAGTCTGACACATAGTCAACGGCTGGAGAGGATGATACAGGAGTATCTCCAAATGAACATCGATGCCATGACTGTGCAACTGGAGCCTTGCTCCTTTTGGGCTTCAAACCTAGAAAAATGGCCAGAGCTCGCAACTTACGCCTTGGAGATTTTGTCGTGTCCAGCTGCCAGCGTTGTCTCTGAACGTGTATTCAGTGCTGCTGGGTGTGTGCTGACAGATAAGCGCACGAGTCTGTCCAGTGACAATGTGGACAGACTGACGTTCATCAAAATGAACAAGTCATGGATCCAGAAGGAATTTACTACCCCTGTGTCATCCTGGGGAGAGTAAATGCTTGTTGATTTGGAATGTGCTTGATGCAAATCAAAACATCCTGTTTGCAACTAGGGCACAAGTGCTGCCACTGATAAGGTGTCTGTGTGGGGCCCAATTTTTGGAAAAAAAGGGAGACTCCGCTTGGAGTAACCCTTGCTTGATGTGTTTTTAAAAGAAGCCAAGATGAACAGAGCTGGGATCAGGAAAGACTTTGCTACCTACCCTGGTGTCATCCTGGGGACGGTTAATTATGGCGTATTTTTGAATGTGCTTGATGCAAATGTAGCTGTGAAGTGTACAACTAGGGCACAAGTGCTGCCACTGAATGGGTGGGTGTGTGTGGGGCACAATTTTTGGAAAAAAAGGGAGGCTCCGCTTGGAGTAACCCTTGCTTGATGTGTTTTTAAAAGAAGCCAAGATGAACAGAGCTGGGATCAGGAAAGACTTTGCTACCTACCCTGGTGTCATCCTGGGGACGGTTAATTATGGCGTTTTTTTGAATGTGCTTGATGCAAATCTAGCTGTGAAGTGTACAACTGGGGCACAACTGCTGCCACTGAATGGGTGGGTGTGTGGGGCCCAATTTTTGGAAAAAAAAGGGAGACTCCGCTTGGAGTAACCCTTGCTTGCTGTGTTTTTAAAAGAAGCCAAGATGAACAGAGCTGGGATCAGGAAACACTTTGCTACCTACCCCGGTGTCATCCTGGGGACGGATAAGAATGGCGTATTTTTGAATGTGCTTGATGCAAATCTAGCTGTGAAGTGTACAACTGGGGCACAACTGCTGCCACTGAATGGGTGGGTGTGTGGGGCCCAATTTTTGGAAAAAAAGGGAGACTCCGCTTGGAGTAACCCTTGCTTGCTGTGTTTTTAAAAGAAGCCAAGATGAACAGAGCTGGGATCAGGAAACACTTTGCTACCTACCCCGGTGTCATCCTGGGGACGGATAAGAATGGCGTATTTTGGAATGTGCTTGATGCAAATCTAGCTGTGAAGTGTACAACTGGGGCACAACTGCTGCCACTGAATGGGTGGGTGTGTGGGGCCCAATTTTTGGAAAAAAGGGAGGCTCCGCTTGGAGTAACCCTTGCTTGATGTGTTTTTAAAAGAAGCCAAGATGAACAGAGCTGGGATCAGGAAAGACTTTGCTACCTACCCTGGTGTCATCCTGGGGACGGTTAATTATGGCGTATTTTTGAATGTGCTTGATGCAAATGTAGCTGTGAAGTGTACAACTAGGGCACAAGTGCTGCCACTGAATGGGTGGGTGTGTGTGGGGCACAATTTTTGGAAAAAAAGGGAGGCTCCGCTTGGAGTAACCCTTGCTTGATGTGTTTTTAAAAGAAGCCAAGATGAACAGAGCTGGGATCAGGAAAGACTTTGCTACCTACCCTGGTGTCATCCTGGGGACGGTTAATTATGGCGTTTTTTTGAATGTGCTTGATGCAAATCTAGCTGTGAAGTGTACAACTGGGGCACAACTGCTGCCACTGAATGGGTGGGTGTGTGGGGCCCAATTTTTGGAAAAAAAAGGGAGACTCCGCTTGGAGTAACCCTTGCTTGCTGTGTTTTTAAAAGAAGCCAAGATGAACAGAGCTGGGATCAGGAAACACTTTGCTACCTACCCCGGTGTCATCCTGGGGACGGATAAGAATGGCGTATTTTTGAATGTGCTTGATGCAAATCTAGCTGTGAAGTGTACAACTGGGGCACAACTGCTGCCACTGAATGGGTGGGTGTGTGGGGCCCAATTTTTGGAAAAAAAGGGAGACTCCGCTTGGAGTAACCCTTGCTTGCTGTGTTTTTAAAAGAAGCCAAGATGAACAGAGCTGGGATCAGGAAACACTTTGCTACCTACCCCGGTGTCATCCTGGGGACGGATAAGAATGGCGTATTTTGGAATGTGCTTGATGCAAATCTAGCTGTGAAGTGTACAACTGGGGCACAACTGCTGCCACTGAATGGGTGGGTGTGTGGGGCCCAATTTTTGGAAAAAAGGGAGGCTCCGCTTGGAGTAACCCTTGCTTGATGTGTTTTTAAAAGAAGCCAAGATGAACAGAGCTGGGATCAGGAAAGACTTTGCTACCTACCCTGGTGTCATCCTGGGGACGGTTAATTATGGCGTATTTTTGAATGTGCTTGATGCAAATGTAGCTGTGAAGTGTACAACTAGGGCACAAGTGCTGCCACTGAATGGGTGGGTGTGTGTGGGGCACAATTTTTGGAAAAAAAGGGAGGCTCCGCTTGGAGTAACCCTTGCTTGATGTGTTTTTAAAAGAAGCCAAGATGAACAGAGCTGGGATCAGGAAAGACTTTGCTACCTACCCTGGTGTCATCCTGGGGACGGTTAATTATGGCGTTTTTTTGAATGTGCTTGATGCAAATCTAGCTGTGAAGTGTACAACTGGGGCACAACTGCTGCCACTGAATGGGTGGGTGTGTGGGGCCCAATTTTTGGAAAAAAAGGGAGACTCCGCTTGGAGTAACCCTTGCTTGCTGTGTTTTTAAAAGAAGCCAAGATGAACAGAGCTGGGATCAGGAAAGACTTTGCTACCTACCCCGGTGTCATCCTGGGGACGGATAAGAATGGCGTATTTTTGAATGTGCTTGATGCAAATGTAGCTGTGAAGTGTACAACTAGGGCACAACTGCTGCCACTGAAGGGGTGGGTGTGTGTGGGGCCCAATTTTTGGAAAAAAGGGAGACTCCGCTTGGAGTAACCCTTGCTTACATTGTTTTTAAAAGAAGCCAAGATGAACAAGTCATGGGTCAGCAAAGACTTTGCTACCTACCCCGGTGTCATCCTGGGGATGGATAAGAATGGCGTATTTTTGAATGTGCTTGATGCAAATCTAGCTGTGAAGTGTACAACTGGGGCACAACTGCTGCCACTGAATGGGTGGGTGTGTGGGGCCCAATTTTTGGAAAAAAAGGGAGACTCCGCTTGGAGTAACCCTTGCTTGCTGTGTTTTTAAAAGAAGCCAAGATGAACAGAGCTGGGATCAGGAAACACTTTGCTACCTACCCCGGTGTCATCCTGGGGACGGATAAGAATGGCGTATTTTTGAATGTGCTTGATGCAAATGTAGCTGTGAAGTGTACAACTAGGGCACAACTGCTGCCACTGAAGGGGTGGGTGTGTGTGGGGCCCAATTTTTGGAAAAAAGGGAGACTCCGCTTGGAGTAACCCTTGCTTACATTGTTTTTAAAAGAAGCCAAGATGAACAAGTCATGGGTCAGCAAAGACTTTGCTACCTACCCCGGTGTCATCCTGGGGATGGATAAGAATGGCGTATTTTTGAATGTGCTTGATGCAAATGTAGCTGTGAAGTGTACAACTAGGGCACAACTGCTGCCACTGAAGGGGTGGGTGTGTGTGGGGCCCAATTTTTGGAAAAAAGGGAACTCCGCTTGGAGTAACCCTTGCTTACATTGTTTTTAAAAGAAGCCAAGATGAACAAGTCATGGGTCAGCAAAGACTTTGCTACCTACCCCCGGTGTCATCCTGGGGATGGATAAGAATGGCGTATTTTTGAATGTGCTTGATGCAAATGTAGCTGTGAAGTGTACAACTAGGGCACAACTGCTGCCACTGAAGGGGTGGGTGTGTGTGGGGCCCAATTTTTGGAAAAAAGGGAGACTCCGCTTGGAGTAACCCTTGATTGCTGTGTTTTTTATAAATGATCCAAGCTGCACAGAGCTGGGATCAGGAAAGACTTTGCTACCTACCCCGGTGTCATCCTGGGGATGGATAAGAATGGCGTATTTTTGAATGTGCTTGATGCAAATCTAGCTGTGAAGTGTACAACTGGGGCACAACTGCTGCCACTGAAGGGGTGGGTGTGTGTGTGGCCCAATTTTTGGAAAAAAGGGAGACTCCGCTTGGAGTCACCTTGCGGTGTTTTACATGATTTTAGAAGGGCGTGCCATGCCTATATCTGTGTGTCCTCCTCTTTTTCCTTGTCCAGCTGTTTTGTTTTCGCATGAGTATATGTCCTTGTCACTTTCCAATGTGTTTGAGTTGTTTGTCACCTTTAGGACACCTTTGAGGGTGTTTTCTAGGTGTTTTTCTGTGTTTGTGATTGCCTGCCATTGTTTCCTATGCAGTTCGAGTTCGGTTCGTCGAACGTTCGACGAACCGAACTCGAACGGGAGGTCCGTTCGGCGAACCAACCTCGAGCCGAACCGCGACCGGTTCGCTCATCTCTACTGAAGACCCTTTCAGCTTTTTGAGAGTTGGGTGGAGAACATCATCTCTGAAAATAGGGTCCCACAGCTGCACCCCATCAGTGTGAGCAGGACTCTTAGGACTCTTAGAAGAGTCAATGCTCTGAGACCATGGGGGGCGCTTAGCCCCCTCTCCTCGTCACTGAGGATGATTTCACTTTTTAGGGAATAGAGAGGGTGGTCCTTGTGGTGGACTGCAGGTATGGAGAGCTGTTGTCATCGTATTAGATAGATAAGAATGATTATATGTATTGTAGAAATGTCTCCTATCATGTTCCCTATTTTTTTATTATGTCCACATCCTGGTCCCCATCTTGGAAATCATAACAAACGTGCACTTTTTTGTTTAATTTACAAATTGGACCATAGGAAAAATGACACTACAGCTACAGAGGTGACCGTCTGATAGCCCAGCTCGACTATCCATCTCTACTGAAGACCCTTTCAGCTTTTTGAGAGTTGGGTGGAGGACATCATCTCTGAAGATAGGGTCCCACAGCTGCACCCCATCAGAGTGAGCAGGAATCTTAGGACTCTTAGAAGAGTCAATGCTCTGAGACCATGGGGGGCGCTTAGCCCCCTCTCTTCGTCACTGAGGATGATTTCATTTTTCAGGGATTAGAGAGAGTGGTCCTTGTGGTGGACTGCAGGTATGGAGAGCTGTTGTGATCGTATTAGATAGATAAGAATGATTATATGTATTGTAGAAATGTCTTCAGTAGAGATGGATAGTCGAGCTGGGCTATCAGACGGTCACCTCTGTAGCTGTAGTGTCATTTTTCCTATGGTCCAATGTGTAAATTAAACAAAAAAGTGCACGTTTGTTATGATGTCCAAGATGGGGACCAGGATGTGGACATAATAAAAAATTAGGGAACATGATAGGAGACATTTCTACAATACATATAATCATTCTTATCTATTTAATACGATGACAACAGCTCTCCATACCTGCAGTCCACCACAAGGACCACCCTCTCTAATCCCTGAAAAATGAAATCATCCTCAGTGACGAAGAGAGGGGGCTAAGCGCCCCCCATGGTCTCAGAGCATTGACTCTTCTAAGAGTCCTAAGAGTCCTGCTCACACTGATGGGGTGCAGCTGTGGGACCCTATTTTAAGAGATGATGTCCTCCACCCAACTCTCAAAAAGCTGAAAGGGTCTTCAGTAGAGATGGATAGTCGAGCTGGGCTATCAGACGGTCACCTCTGTAGCTGTAGTGTCATTTTTCCTATGGTCCAATGTGTAAATTAAACAAAAAAGTGCACGTTTGTTATGATGTCCAAGATGGGGACCAGGATGTGGACATAATAAAAAATTAGGGAACATGATAGGAGACATTTCTACAATACATATAATCATTCTTATCTATCTAATACGATCGCAACAGCTCTCCATACCTGCAGTCCACCACAAGGACCACTCTCTCTAATCCCTGAAAAATGAAATCATCCTCAGTGACGAAGAGAGGGGGCTAAGCGCCCCCCATGGTCTCAAAACATTGACTCTTCTAAGAGTCCTAAGAGTCCTGCTCACACTGATGGGGTGCAGCTGTGGGACCCTATTTTCAGAGATGATGTCCTCCACCCAACTCTCAAAAAGCTGAAAGGGTCTTCAGTAGAGATGGATAGTCGAGCTGGGCTACCAGACGGTCACCTCTGTAGCTGTAGTGTCATTTTTCCTATGGTCCAATGTGTAAATTAAACAAAAAAGTGCACGTTTGTTATGATGTCCAAGATGGGGACCAGGATGTGGACATAATAAAAAATTAGGGAACATGATAGGAGACATTTCTACAATACATATAATCATTCTTATCTATCTAATACGATGACAACAGCTCTCCATACCTGCAGTCCACCACAAGGACCACCCTCTCTAATCCCTGAAAAATGAAATCATCCTCAGTGACGAAGAGAGGGGGCTAAGCACCCCCATGGTCTCAGAGCATTAACTCTTCTAAGAGTCCTAAGAGTCCTGCTCACACTGATGGGGTGCAGCTGTGGGACCCTATTTTCAGAGATGATGTCCTCCACCCAACTCTCAAAAAGCTGAAAGGGTCTTCAGTAGAGATGGATAGTCGAGCTGGGCTATCAGACGGTCACCTCTGTAGCTGTAGTGTCATTTTTCCTATGGTCCAATGTGTAAATTAAACAAAAAAGTGCACGTTTGTTATGATGTCCAAGATGGGGACCAGGATGTGGACATAATAAAAAATTAGGGAACATGATAGGAGACATTTCTACAATACATATAATCATTCTTATCTATCTAATACGATGACAACAGCTCTCCATACCTGCAGTCCACCACAAGGACCACCCTCTCTAATCCCTGAAAAATGAAATCATCCTCAGGGACGAAGAAAGGGGGCTAAGCGCCCCCCATGGTTTTAGAGCATTGACTCTTCTAAGAGTCCTAAGAGTCCTGCTTACACTGATGGGGTGCAGCTGTGGGACCCTATTTTAAGAGATGATGTCCTCCACCCAACTCTCAAAAAGCTGAAAGGGTCTTCAGTAGAGATGGATAGTCGAGCTGGGCTATCAGACGGTCACCTCTGTAGCTGTAGTGTCATTTTTCCTATGGTCCAATGTGTAAATTAAACAAAAAAGTGCACGTTTGTTATGATGTCCAAGATGGGGACCAGGATGTGGACATAATAAAAAATTAGGGAACATGATAGGAGACATTTCTACAATACATATAATCATTCTTATCTATCTAATACGATCACAACAGCTCTCCATACCTGCAGTCCACCACAAGGACCACTCTCTCTAATCCCTGAAAAATGAAATCATCCTCAGTGACGAAGAGAGGGGGCTAAGCGCCCCCCATGGTCTCAAAACATTGACTCTTCTAAGAGTCCTAAGAGTCCTGCTCACACTGATGGGGTGCAGCTGTGGGACCCTATTTTCAGAGATGATGTCCTCCACCCAACTCTCAAAAAGCTGAAAGGGTCTTCAGTAGAGATGGATAGTCGAGCTGGGCTACCAGACGGTCACCTCTGTAGCTGTAGTGTCATTTTTCCTATGGTCCAATGTGTAAATTAAACAAAAAAGTGCACGTTTGTTATGATTTCCAAGATGGGGACCAGGATGTGGACATAATAAAAAAATAGGGAACATGATAGGAGACATTTCTACAATACATATAATCATTCTTATCTATCTAATACGATGACAACAGCTCTCCATACCTGCAGTCCACCACAAGTACCACCCTCTCTATTCCCTGAAAAGTGAAATCATCCTCAGTGACGAAGAGAGGGGGCTAAGCGCCCCCCATGGTCTCAAAACATTGACTCTTCTAAGAGTCCTAAGAGTCCTGCTCACACTGATGGGGTGCAGCTGTGGGACCCTATTTTCAGAGATGATGTTCTCCACCCAACTCTCAAAAAGCTGAAAGGGTCTTCAGTAGAGATGGATAGTCGAGCTGGGCTATCAGACGGTCAACTCTGTAGCTGTATTGTCATTTTTCCTATGGTCCAATGTGTAAATTAAACAAAAAAGTGCACGTTTGTTATGATGTCCAAGATGGGGACCAGGATGTGGACATAATAAAAAATTAGGGAACATGATAGGAGACATTTCTACAATACATATAATCATTCTTATCTATTTAATACGATGACAACAGCTCTCCATACCTGCAGTCCACCACAAGGACCACCCTCTCTAATCCCTGAAAAATGAAATCATCCTCAGTGACGAAGAGAGGGGGCTAAGCGCCCCCCATGGTCTCAAAACATTGACTCTTCTAAGAGTCCTAAGAGTCCTGCTCACACTGATGGGGTGCAGCTGTGGGACCCTATTTTCAGAGATGATGTCCTCCACCCAACTCTCAAAAAGCTGAAAGGGTCTTCAGTAGAGATGGATAGTCGAGCTGGGCTACCAGACGGTCACCTCTGTAGCTGTAGTGTCATTTTTCCTATGGTCCAATATGTAAATTAAACAAAAAAGTGCACGTTTGTTATGATTTCCAAGATGGGGACCAGGATGTGGACATAATAAAAAAATAGGGAACATGATAGGAGACATTTCTACAATACATATGATCATTCTTATCTATCTAATACGATGACAACAGCTCTCCATACCTGCAGTCCACCACAAGTACCACCCTCTCTATTCCCTGAAAAGTGAAATCATCCTCAGTGACGAAGAGAGGGGGCTAAGCGCCCCCCATGGTCTCAAAACATTGACTCTTCTAAGAGTCCTAAGAGTCCTGCTCACACTGATGGGGTGCAGCTGTGGGACCCTATTTTCAGAGATGATGTTCTCCACCCAACTCTCAAAAAGCTGAAAGGGTCTTCAGTAGAGATGGATAGTCGAGCTGGGCTATCAGACGGTCACCTCTGTAGCTGTAGTGTCATTTTTCCTATGGTCCAATGTGTAAATTAAACAAAAAAGTGCACGTTTGTTATGATGTCCAAGATGGGGACCAGGATGTGGACATAATAAAAAATTAGGGAACATGATAGGAGACATTTCTACAATACATATAATCATTCTTATCTATTTAATACGATGACAACAGCTCTCCATACCTGCAGTCCACCACAAGGACCACCCTCTCTAATCCCTGAAAAATGAAATCATCCTCAGTGACGAAGAGAGGGGGCTAAGCGCCCCCCATGGTCTCAGAGCATTGACTCTTCTAAGAGTCCTAAGAGTCCTGCTCACACTGATGGGGTGCAGCTGTGGGACCCTATTTTCAGAGATGATGTCCTCCACCCAACTCTCAAAAAGCTGAAAGGGTCTTCAGTAGAGATGGATTGTCGAGCTGGGCTATCAGACGGTCACCTCTGTAGCTGTAGTGTCATTTTTCCTATGGTCCAATGTGTAAATTAAACAAAAAAGTGCACGTTTGTTATGATGTCCAAGATGGGGACCAGGATGTGGACATAATAAAAAATTAGGGAACATGATAGGAGACATTTCTACAATACATATAATCATTCTTATCTATCTAATACGATGATAACAGCTCTCCATACCTGCAGTCCACCACAAGGACCACCCTCTCTAATCCCTGAAAAATGAAATCATCCTCAGTGACGAAGAGAGGGGGCTAAGTGCCCCCAATGGTCTCAGAGCATTGACTCTTCTAAGAGTCCTAAGAGTCCTGCTCACACTGATGGGGTGCAGCTGTGGGACCCTATTTTCAGAGATAATGTCCTCCACCCAACTCTCAAAAAGCTGAAAGGGTCTTCAGTAGAGATGGATAGTCGAGCTGGGCTATCAGACGGTCACCTCTGTAGCTGTAGTGTCATTTTTCCTATGGTCCAATGTGTAAATTAAACAAAAAAGTGCACGTTTGTTATGATGTCCAAGATGGGGACCAGGATGTGGACATAATAAAAAATTAGGGAACATGATAAGAGACATTTCTACAATACATATAATCATTCTTATCTATCTAATACGATGACAACAGCTCTCCATACCTGCAGTCCACCACAAGGACCACCCTCTCTAATCCCTGAAAAATGAAATCATCCTCAGTGACGAAGAGAGGGGGCTAAGCGCCCCCATGGTCTCAGAGCATTAACTCTTCTAAGAGTCCTAAGAGTCCTGCTCACACTGATGGGGTGCAGCTGTGGGACCCTATTTTCAGAGATGATGTCCTCCACCCAACTCTCAAAAAGCTGAAAGGGTCTTCAGTAGAGATGGATAGTCGAGCTGGGCTATCAGACGGTCACCTCTGTAGCTGTAGTGTCATTTTTCCTATGGTCCAATGTGTAAATTAAACAAAAAAGTGCACGTTTGTTATGATGTCCAAGATGGGGACCAGGATGTGGACATAATAAAAAATTAGGGAACATGATAGGAGACATTTCTACAATACATATAATCATTCTTATCTATCTAATACGATGACAACAGCTCTACATACCTGCAGTCCACCACAAGGACCACCCTCTCTAATCCCTGAAAAATGAAATCATCCTCAGTGACGAAGAGAGGGGGCCAAGCGCCCCCCATGGTACCAGAGCATTGACTCTTCTAAGAGTCCTAAGAGTCCTGCTCACACTGATGAGGTGAAGCTGTGGGACCCTATTTTCAGAGATGATGTCCTCCACCCAACTCTCAAAAAGCTGAAAGGGTCTTCAGTAGAGATGGATAGTCGAGCTGGGCTATCAGACGGTCACCTCTGTAGCTGTAGTGTCATTTTTCCTATGGTCCAATGTGTAAATTAAACAAAAAAGTGCACGTTTGTTATGATGTCCAAGATGGGGACCAGGATGTGGACATAATAAAAAATTAGGGAACATGATAGGAGACATTTCTACAATACATATAATCATTCTTATCTATCTAATACGATGATAACAGCTCTCCATACCTGCAGTCCACCACAAGGACCACCCTCTCTAAACCCTGAAAAATGAAATCATCCTCAGTGACGAAGAGAGGGGGCTCAGTGCCCCCAATGGTCTCAGAGCATTGACTCTTCTAAGAGTCTTAAGAGTCCTGCTCACACTGATGGGGTGCAGCTGTGGGACCCTATTTTCAGAGATGATGTCCTCCACCCAACTCTCAAAATGCTGAAAGGGTCTTCAGTAGAGATGGATAGTCGAGCTGGGCTATCAGACGGTCACCTCTGTAGCTGTAGTGTCATTTTTCCTATGGTCCAATGTGTAAATTAAACAAAAAAGTGCACGTTTGTTATGATGTCCAAGATGGGGACCAGGATGTGGACATAATAAAAAATTAGGGAACATGATAGGAGACATTTCTACAATACATATAATCATTCTTATCTATCTAATACGATGACAACAGCTCTCCATACCTGCAGTCCACCACAAGGACCACCCTCTCTAATCCCTGAAAAATGAAATCATCCTCAGTGACGAAGAGAGGGGGCTAAGCGCCCCCATGGTCTCAGAGCATTAACTCTTCTAAGAGTCCTAAGAGTCCTGCTCACACTGATGGGGTGCAGCTGTGGGACCCGATTTTCAGAGATGATGTCCTCCACCCAACTCTCAAAAAGCTGAAAGGGTCTTCAGTAGAGATGGATAGTCGAGCTGGGCTATCAGACGGTCACCTCTGTAGCTGTAGTGTCATTTTTCCTATGGTCCAATGTGGAAATTAAACAAAAAAGTGCACGTTTGTTATGATGTCCAAGATGGGGACCAGGATGTGGACATAATAAAAAATTAGGGAACATGATAGGAGACATTTCTACAATACATATAATCATTCTTATCTATCTAATACGATCACAACAGCTCTCCATACCTGCAGTCCACCACAAGGACCACTCTCTCTAATCCCTGAAAAATGAAATCATCCTCAGTGACGAAGAGAGGGGGATAAGCGCCCCCCATGGTCTCAAAACATTGACTCTTCTAAGAGTCCTAAGAGTCCTGCTCACACTGATGGGGTGCAGCTGTGGGACCGTATTTTCAGAGATGATGTCCTCCACCCAACTCTCAAAAAGCTGAAAGGGTCTTCAGTAGAGATGGATAGTCGAGCTGGGCTACCAGACGGTCACCTCTGTAGCTGTAGTGTCATTTTTCCTATGGTCCAATGTGTAAATTAAACAAAAAAGTGCACGTTTGTTATGATTTCCAAGATGGGGACCAGGATGTGGACATAATAAAAAAATAGGGAACATGATAGGAGACATTTCTACAATACATATAATCATTCTTATCTATCTAATACGATGACAACAGCTCTCCATACCTGCAGTCCACCACAAGTACCACCCTCTCTATTCCCTGAAAAGTGAAATCATCCTCAGTGACGAAGAGAGGGGGCTAAGCGCCCCCCATGGTCTCAAAACATTGACTCTTCTAAGAGTCCTAAGAGTCCTGCTCACACTGATGGGGTGCAGCTGTGGGACCCTATTTTCAGAGATGATGTTCTCCACCCAACTCTCAAAAAGCTGAAAGGGTCTTCAGTAGAGATGTATAGTCGAGCTGGGCTATCAGACGGTCACCTCTGTAGCTGTAGTGTCATTTTTCCTATGGTCCAATGTGTAAATTAAACAAAAAAGTGCACGTTTGTTATGATGTCCAAGATGGGGACCAGGATGTGGACATAATAAAAAATTAGGGAACATGATAGGAGACATTTCTACAATACATATAATCATTCTTATCTATTTAATACGATGACAACAGCTCTCCATACCTGCAGTCCACCACAAGGACCACCCTCTCTAATCCCTGAAAAATGAAATCATCCTCAGTGACGAAGAGAGGGGGCTAAGCGCCCCCCATGGTCTCAGAGCATTGACTCTTCTAAGAGTCCTAAGAGTCCTGCTCACACTGATGGGGTGCAGCTGTGGGACCCTATTTTCAGAGATGATGTCCTCCACCCAACTCTCAAAAAGCTGAAAGGGTCTTCAGTAGAGATGGATTGTCGAGCTGGGCTATCAGACGGTCACCTCTGTAGCTGTAGTGTCATTTTTCCTATGGTCCAATGTGTAAATTAAACAAAAAAGTGCACGTTTGTTATGATGTCCAAGATGGGGACCAGGATGTGGACATAATAAAAAATTAGGGAACATGATAGGAGACATTTCTACAATACATATAATCATTCTTATCTATCTAATACGATGATAACAGCTCTCCATACCTGCAGTCCACCACAAGGACCACCCTCTCTAATCCCTGAAAAATGAAATCATCCTCAGTGACGAAGAGAGGGGGCTAAGTTCCCCCAATGGTCTCAGAGCATTGACTCTTCTAAGAGTCCTAAGAGTCCTGCTCACACTGATGGGGTGCAGCTGTGGGACCCTATTTTCAGAGATGATGTCCTCCACCCAACTCTCAAAAAGCTGAAAGGGTCTTCAGTAGAGATGGATAGTCGAGCTGGGCTATCAGACGGTCACCTCTGTAGCTGTAGTGTCATTTTTCCTATGGTCCAATGTGTAAATTAAACAAAAAAGTGCACGTTTGTTATGATGTCCAAGATGGGGACCAGGATGTGGACATAATAAAAAATTAGGGAACATGATAGGAGACATTTCTACAATACATATAATCATTCTTATCTATCTAATACGATGACAACAGCTCTCCATACCTGCAGTCCACCACAAGGACCACCCTCTCTAATCCCTGAAAAATGAAATCATCCTCAGTGACGAAGAGAGGGGGCTAAGCGCCCCCATGGTCTCAGAGCATTAACTCTTCTAAGAGTCCTAAGAGTCCTGCTCACACTTATGGGGTGCAGCTGTGGGACCCTATTTATAGAGATGATGTCCTCCACCCAACTCTCAGAAAGCTGAAAGGGTCTTCAGTAGAGATGGATAGTCGAGCTGGGCTATCAGACGGTCACCTCTGTAGCTGTAGTGTCATTTTTACTATGGTCCAATGTGTAAATTAAACAAAAAAGTGCACGTTTGTTATGATGTCCAAGATGGGGACCAGGATGTGGACATAATAAAAAATTAGGGAACATGATAGGAGACATTTCTACAATACATATAATCATTCTTATCTATCTAATACGATGACAACAGCTCTACATACCTGCAGTCCACCACAAGGACCACCCTCTCTAATCCCTGAAAAATGAAATCATCCTCAGTGACGAAGAGAGGGGGCCAAGCGCCCCCCATGGTACCAGAGCATTGACTCTTCTAAGAGTCCTAAGAGTCCTGCTCACACTGATGGGGTGAAGCTGTGGGACCCTATTTTCAGAGATGATGTCCTCCACCCAACTCTCAAAAAGCTGAAAGGGTCTTCAGTAGAGATGGATAGTCGAGCTGGGCTATCAGACGGTCACCTCTGTAGCTGTAGTGTCATTTTTCCTATGGTCCAATGTGTAAATTAAACAAAAAAGTGCACGTTTGTTATGATGTCCAAGATGGGGACCAGGATGTGGACATAATAAAAAATTAGGGAACATGATAGGAGACATTTCTACAATACATATAATCATTCTTATCTATCTAATACGATGTTAACAGCTCTCCATACCTGCAGTCCACCACAAGGACCACCCTCTCTAAACCCTGAAAAATGAAATCATCCTCAGTGACGAAGAGAGGGGGCTCAGTGCCCCCAATGGTCTCAGAGCATTGACTCTTCTAAGAGTCTTAAGAGTCCTGCTCACACTGATGGGGTGCAGCTGTGGGACCCTATTTTCAGAGATGATGTCCTCCACCCAACTCTCAAAATGCTGAAAGGGTCTTCAGTAGAGATGAATAGTCGAGCTGGGCTATCAGACGGTCACCTCTGTAGCTGTAGTGTCATTTTTCCTATGGTCCAATGTGTAAATTAAACAAAAAAGTGCACGTTTGTTATGATGTCCAAGATGGGGACCAGGATGTGGACATAATAAAAAATTAGGGAACATGATAGGAGACATTTCTACAATACATATAATCATTCTTATCTATCTAATACGATGATAACAGCTCTCCATACCTGCAGTCCACCACAAGGACCACCCTCTCTAATCCCTGAAAAATGAAATCATCCTCAGTGACGAAGAGAGGGGGCTAAGTTCCCCCAATGGTCTCAGAGCATTGACTCTTCTAAGAGTCCTAAGAGTCCTGCTCACACTGATGGGGTGCAGCTGTGGGACCCTATTTTCAGAGATGATGTCCTCCACCCAACTCTCAAAAAGCTGAAAGGGTCTTCAGTAGAGATGGATAGTCGAGCTGGGCTATCAGACGGTCACCTCTGTAGCTGTAGTGTCATTTTTCCTATGGTCCAATGTGTAAATTAAACAAAAAAGTGCACGTTTGTTATGATGTCCAAGATGGGGACCAGGATGTGGACATAATAAAAAATTAGGGAACATGATAGGAGACATTTCTACAATACATATAATCATTCTTATCTATCTAATACGATGACAACAGCTCTCCATACCTGCAGTCCACCACAAGGACCACCCTCTCTAATCCCTGAAAAATGAAATCATCCTCAGTGACGAAGAGAGGGGGCTAAGCGCCCCCATGGTCTCAGAGCATTAACTCTTCTAAGAGTCCTAAGAGTCCTGCTCACACTTATGGGGTGCAGCTGTGGGACCCTATTTTCAGAGATGATGTCCTCCACCCAACTCTCAGAAAGCTGAAAGGGTCTTCAGTAGAGATGGATAGTCGAGCTGGGCTATCAGACGGTCACCTCTGTAGCTGTAGTGTCATTTTTACTATGGTCCAATGTGTAAATTAAACAAAAAAGTGCACGTTTGTTATGATGTCCAAGATGGGGACCAGGATGTGGACATAATAAAAAATTAGGGAACATGATAGGAGACATTTCTACAATACATATAATCATTCTTATCTATCTAATACGATGACAACAGCTCTACATACCTGCAGTCCACCACAAGGACCACCCTCTCTAATCCCTGAAAAATGAAATCATCCTCAGTGACGAAGAGAGGGGGCCAAGCGCCCCCCATGGTACCAGAGCATTGACTCTTCTAAGAGTCCTAAGAGTCCTGCTCACACTGATGGGGTGAAGCTGTGGGACCCTATTTTCAGAGATGATGTCCTCCACCCAACTCTCAAAAAGCTGAAAGGGTCTTCAGTAGAGATGGATAGTCGAGCTGGGCTATCAGACGGTCACCTCTGTAGCTGTAGTGTCATTTTTCCTATGGTCCAATGTGTAAATTAAACAAAAAAGTGCACGTTTGTTATGATGTCCAAGATGGGGACCAGGATGTGGACATAATAAAAAATTAGGGAACATGATAGGAGACATTTCTACAATACATATAATCATTCTTATCTATCTAATACGATGTTAACAGCTCTCCATACCTGCAGTCCACCACAAGGACCACCCTCTCTAAACCCTGAAAAATGAAATCATCCTCAGTGACGAAGAGAGGGGGCTCAGTGCCCCCAATGGTCTCAGAGCATTGACTCTTCTAAGAGTCTTAAGAGTCCTGCTCACACTGATGGGGTGCAGCTGTGGGACCCTATTTTCAGAGATGATGTCCTCCACCCAACTCTCAAAATGCTGAAAGGGTCTTCAGTAGAGATGAATAGTCGAGCTGGGCTATCAGACGGTCACCTCTGTAGCTGTAGTGTCATTTTTCCTATGGTCCAATGTGTAAATTAAACAAAAAAGTGCACGTTTGTTATGATGTCCAAGATGGGGACCAGGATGTGGACATAATAAAAAATTAGGGAACATGATAGGAGACATTTCTACAATACATATAATCATTCTTATCTATCTAATACGATGACAACAGCTCTCCATACCTGCAGTCCACCACAAGGACCACCCTCTCTAATCCCTGAAAAATGAAATCATCCTCAGTGACGAAGAGAGGGGGCTAAGCGCCCCCATGGTCTCAGAGCATTAACTCTTCTAAGAGTCCTAAGAGTCCTGCTCACACTGATGGGGTGCAGCTGTGGGACCCTATTTTCAGAGATGATGTCCTCCACCCAACTCTCAAAAAGCTGAAAGGGTCTTCAGTAGAGATGGATAGTCGAGCTGGGCTATCAGACGGTCACCTCTGTAGCTGTAGTGTCATTTTTCCTATGGTCCAATGTGGAAATTAAACAAAAAAGTGCACGTTTGTTATGATGTCCAAGATGGGGACCAGGATGTGGACATAATAAAAAATTAGGGAACATGATAGGAGACATTTCTACAATACATATAATCATTCTTATCTATTTAATACGATGACAACAGCTCTCCATACCTGCAGTCCACCACAAGGACCACCCTCTCTAATCCCTGAAAAATGAAATCATCCTCAGTGACGAAGAGAGGGGGCTAAGCGCCCCCCATGGTCTCAGAGCATTGACTCTTCTAAGAGTCCTAAGAGTCCTGCTCACACTGATGGGGTGCAGCTGTGGGACCCTATTTTCAGAGATGATGTCCTCCACCCAACTCTCAAAAAGCTGAAAGGGTCTTCAGTAGAGATGGATTGTCGAGCTGGGCTATCAGACGGTCACCTCTGTAGCTGTAGTGTCATTTTTCCTATGGTCCAATGTGTAAATTAAACAAAAAAGTGCACGTTTGTTATGATGTCCAAGATGGGGACCAGGATGTGGACATAATAAAAAATTAGGGAACATGATAGGAGACATTTCTACAATACATATAATCATTCTTATCTATCTAATACGATGATAACAGCTCTCCATACCTGCAGTCCACCACAAGGACCACCCTCTCTAATCCCTGAAAAATGAAATCATCCTCAGTGACGAAGAGAGGGGGCTAAGTTCCCCCAATGGTCTCAGAGCATTGACTCTTCTAAGAGTCCTAAGAGTCCTGCTCACACTGATGGGGTGCAGCTGTGGGACCCTATTTTCAGAGATGATGTCCTCCACCCAACTCTCAAAAAGCTGAAAGGGTCTTCAGTAGAGATGGATAGTCGAGCTGGGCTATCAGACGGTCACCTCTGTAGCTGTAGTGTCATTTTTCCTATGGTCCAATGTGTAAATTAAACAAAAAAGTGCACGTTTGTTATGATGTCCAAGATGGGGACCAGGATGTGGACATAATAAAAAATTAGGGAACATGATAGGAGACATTTCTACAATACATATAATCATTCTTATCTATCTAATACGATGACAACAGCTCTCCATACCTGCAGTCCACCACAAGGACCACCCTCTCTAATCCCTGAAAAATGAAATCATCCTCAGTGACGAAGAGAGGGGGCTAAGCGCCCCCATGGTCTCAGAGCATTAACTCTTCTAAGAGTCCTAAGAGTCCTGCTCACACTTATGGGGTGCAGCTGTGGGACCCTATTTTCAGAGATGATGTCCTCCACCCAACTCTCAGAAAGCTGAAAGGGTCTTCAGTAGAGATGGATAGTCGAGCTGGGCTATCAGACGGTCACCTCTGTAGCTGTAGTGTCATTTTTACTATGGTCCAATGTGTAAATTAAACAAAAAAGTGCACGTTTGTTATGATGTCCAAGATGGGGACCAGGATGTGGACATAATAAAAAATTAGGGAACATGATAGGAGACATTTCTACAATACATATAATCATTCTTATCTATCTAATACGATGACAACAGCTCTACATACCTGCAGTCCACCACAAGGACCACCCTCTCTAATCCCTGAAAAATGAAATCATCCTCAGTGACGAAGAGAGGGGGCCAAGCGCCCCCCATGGTACCAGAGCATTGACTCTTCTAAGAGTCCTAAGAGTCCTGCTCACACTGATGGGGTGAAGCTGTGGGACCCTATTTTCAGAGATGATGTCCTCCACCCAACTCTCAAAAAGCTGAAAGGGTCTTCAGTAGAGATGGATAGTCGAGCTGGGCTATCAGACGGTCACCTCTGTAGCTGTAGTGTCATTTTTCCTATGGTCCAATGTGTAAATTAAACAAAAAAGTGCACGTTTGTTATGATGTCCAAGATGGGGACCAGGATGTGGACATAATAAAAAATTAGGGAACATGATAGGAGACATTTCTACAATACATATAATCATTCTTATCTATCTAATACGATGTTAACAGCTCTCCATACCTGCAGTCCACCACAAGGACCACCCTCTCTAAACCCTGAAAAATGAAATCATCCTCAGTGACGAAGAGAGGGGGCTCAGTGCCCCCAATGGTCTCAGAGCATTGACTCTTCTAAGAGTCTTAAGAGTCCTGCTCACACTGATGGGGTGCAGCTGTGGGACCCTATTTTCAGAGATGATGTCCTCCACCCAACTCTCAAAATGCTGAAAGGGTCTTCAGTAGAGATGAATAGTCGAGCTGGGCTATCAGACGGTCACCTCTGTAGCTGTAGTGTCATTTTTCCTATGGTCCAATGTGTAAATTAAACAAAAAAGTGCACGTTTGTTATGATGTCCAAGATGGGGACCAGGATGTGGACATAATAAAAAATTAGGGAACATGATAGGAGACATTTCTACAATACATATAATCATTCTTATCTATCTAATACGATGACAACAGCTCTCCATACCTGCAGTCCACCACAAGGACCACCCTCTCTAATCCCTGAAAAATGAAATCATCCTCAGTGACGAAGAGAGGGTGCTAAGCGCCCCCATGGTCTCAGAGCATTAACTCTTCTAAGAGTCCTAAGAGTCCTGCTCACACTGATGGGGTGCAGCTGTGGGACCCTATTTTCAGAGATGATGTCCTCCACCCAACTCTCAAAAAGCTGAAAGGGTCTTCAGTAGAGATGGATAGTCGAGCTGGGCTATCAGACGGTCACCTCTGTAGCTGTAGTGTCATTTTTCCTATGGTCCAATGTGGAAATTAAACAAAAAAGTGCACGTTTGTTATGATGTCCAAGATGGGGACCAGGATGTGGACATAATAAAAAATTAGGGAACATGATAGGAGACATTTCTACAATACATATAATCATTCTTATCTATCTAATACGATGACAACAGCTCTCCATACCTGCAGTCCACCACAAGGACCACCCTCTCTAATCCCTGAAAAATGAAATCATCCTCAGTGACGAAGAGAGGGGGCCAAGCGCCCCCCATGGTACCAGAGCATTGACTCTTCTAAGAGTCCTAAGAGTCCTGCTCACACTGATGGGGTGCAGCTGTGGGACCCTATTTTCAGAGATGATGTCCTCCACCCAACTCTCAAAAAGCTGAAAGGGTCTTCAGTAGAGATGGATAGTCGAGCTGGGCTATCAGACGGTCACCTCTGTAGCTGTAGTGTCATTTTTCCTATTGTCCAATTTGTAAATTAAACAAAAAAGTGCACGTTTGTTATGATTTCCAAGATGGGAACCAGGATGTGGACATAATAGAAAAATAGGGAACATGATAGGAGACATTTCTACAATACATATAATCATTCTTATCTATCTAATACGATGACAACAGCTCTCCATACCTGCAGTCCACCACAAGGACCACCCTCTCTATTCCCTGAAAAGTGAAATCATCCTCAGTGACGAGGAGAGGGGGCTAAGCGCCCCCCATGGTCTCAGAGCATTGACTCTTCTAAGAGTCCTAAGAGTCCTGCTCACACTGATGGGGTGCCGCTGTGGGACCCTATTTTCAGAGATGATGTTCTCCACCCAACTCTCAAAAAGCTGAAAGGGTCTTCAGTAGAGATGGATAGTCGAGCTGGGCTATCAGACGGTCACCTCTGTAGCTGTAGTGTCATTTTTCCTATGGTCCAATGTGTAAATTAAACAAAAAAGTGCACGTTTGTTATGATGTCCAAGATGGGGACCAGGATGTGGACATAATAAAAAATTAGGGAACATGATAGGAGACATTTCTACAATACATATAATCATTCTTATCTATTTAATACGATGACAACAGCTCTCCATACCTGCAGTCCACCACAAGGACCACCCTCTCTAATCCCTGAAAAATGAAATCATCCTCAGTGACGAAGAGAGGGGGCTAAGCGCCCCCCATGGTCTCAGAGCATTGACTCTTCTAAGAGTCCTAAGAGTCCTGCTCACACTGATGGGGTGCAGCTGTGGGACCCTATTTTCAGAGATGATGTCCTCCACCCAACTCTCAAAAAGCTGAAAGGGTCTTCAGTAGAGATGGATAGTCGAGCTGGGCTATCAGACGGTCACCTCTGTAGCTGTAGTGTCATTTTTCCTATGGTCCAATGTGTAAATTAAACAAAAAAGTGCACGTTTGTTATGATGTCCAAGATGGGGACCAGGATGTGGACATAATAAAAAATTAGGGAACATGATAGGAGACATTTCTACAATACATATAATCATTCTTATCTATTTAATACGATGACAACAGCTCTCCATACCTGCAGTCCACCACAAGGACCACCCTCTCTAATCCCTGAAAAATGAAATCATCCTCAGTGACGAAGAGAGGGGGCTAAGCGCCCCCCATGGTCTCAGAGCATTGACTCTTCTAAGAGTCCTAAGAGTCCTGCTCACACTGATGGGGTGCAGCTGTGGGACCCTATTTTCAGAGATGATGTCCTCCACCCAACTCTCAAAAAGCTGAAAGGGTCTTCAGTAGAGATGGATTGTCGAGCTGGGCTATCAGACGGTCACCTCTGTAGCTGTAGTGTCATTTTTCCTATGGTCCAATGTGTAAATTAAACAAAAAAGTGCACGTTTGTTATGATGTCCAAGATGGGGACCAGGATGTGGACATAATAAAAAATTAGGGAACATGATAGGAGACATTTCTACAATACATATAATCATTCTTATCTACCTAATACCATGATAACAGCTCTCTATACCTGCAGTCCACCACAAGGACCACCCTCTCTAATCCCTGAAAAATGAAATCATCCTCAGTGACGAAGAGAGGGGGCTAAGTGCCCCCAATGGTCTCAGAGCATTGACTCTTCTAAGAGTCCTAAGAGTCCTGCTCACACTGATGGGGTGCAGCTGTGGGACCCTATTTTCAGAGATGATGTCCTCCACCCAACTCTCAAAAAGCTGAAAGGGTCTTCAGTAGAGATGGATAGTCGAGCTGGGCTATCAGACGGTCACCTCTGTAGCTGTAGTGTCATTTTTCCTTTGGTCCAATGTGTAAATTAAACAAAAAAGTGCACGTTTGTTATGATGTCCAAGATGGGGACCAGGATGTGGACATAATAAAAAATTAGGGAACATGATAGGAGACATTTCTACAATACATATAATCATTCTTATCTATCTAATACGATGACAACAGCTCTCCATACCTGCAGTCCACCACAAGGACCACCCTCTCTAATCCCTGAAAAATGAAATCATCCTCAGTGACGAAGAGAGGGGGCTAAGCGCCCCCATGGTCTCAGAGCATTAACTCTTCTAAGAGTCCTAAGAGTCCTGCTCACACTGATGGGGTGCAGCTGTGGGACCCTATTTTCAGAGATGATGTCCTCCACCCAACTCTCAAAAAGCTGAAAGGGTCTTCAGTAGAGATGGATAGTCGAGCTGGGCTATCAGACGGTCACCTCTGTAGCTGTAGTGTCATTTTTCCTATGGCCCAATGTGTAAATTAAACAAAAAAGTGCACGTTTGTTATGATGTCCAAGATGGGGACCAGGATGTGGACATAATAAAAAATTAGGGAACATGATAGGAGACATTTCTACAATACATATAATCATTCTTATCTATCTAATACGATCACAACAGCTCTCCATACCTGCAGTCCACCACAAGGACCACCCTCTCTAATCCCTGAAAAATGAAATCATCCTCAGTGACGAAGAGAGGGGGCCAAGCGCCCCCCATGGTACCAGAGCATTGACTCTTCTAAGAGTCCTAAGAGTCCTGCTCACACTGATGTGGTGAAGCTGTGGGACCCTATTTTCAGAGATGATGTCCTCCACCCAACTCTCAAAAAGCTGAAAGGGTCTTCAGTAGAGATGGATAGTCGAGCTGGGCTATCAGACGGTCACCTGTGTAGCTGTAGTGTCATTTTTCCTATGGTCCAATGTGTAAATTAAACAAAAAAGTGCACGTTTGTTATGATGTCCAAGATGGGGACCAGGATGTGGACATAATAAGAAATTAGGGAACATGATAGGAGACATTTCTACAATACATATAATCATTCTTATCTATCTAATACGATGACAACAGCTCTCCATACCTGCAGTCCACCACAAGGACCACCCTCTCTAATCCCTGAAAAATGAAATCATCCTCAGGGACGAAGAGAGGGGGCTAAGCGCCCCCCATGGTTTTAGAGCATTGACTCTTCTAAGAGTCCTAAGAGTCCTGCTTACACTGATGGGGTGCAGCTGTGGGACCCTATTTTCAGAGATGATGTCCTCCACCCAACTCTCAAAAAGCTGAAAGGGTCTTCAGTAGAGATGGATAGTCGAGCTGGGCTATCAGACGGTCACCTCTGTAGCTGTAGTGTCATTTTTCCTATGGTCCAATGTGTAAATTAAACAAAAAAGTGCACGTTTGTTATGATTTCCAAGATGGGGACCAGGATGTGGACATAATAAAAAAATAGGGAACATGATAGCAGACATTTCTACAATACATATAATCATTCTTATCTATCTAATACGATGACAACAGCTCTCCATACCTGCAGTCCACCACAAGGACCACCCTCTCTATTCCTTGAAAAGTGAAATCATCCTCAGTGACGAAGAGAGGGGGCTAAGCGCCCCCCATGGTCTCAGAGCATTGACTCTTCTAAGAGTCCTAAGAGTCCTGCTCACACTGATGGGGTGCAGCTGTGGGACCCTATTTTCAGAGATGATGTTCTCCACCCAACTCTCAAAAAGCTGAAAGGGTCTTCAGTAGAGATGGATAGTCGAGCTGGGCTATCAGACGGTCACCTCTGTAGCTGTAGTGTCATTTTTCCTATGGTCCAATGTGTAAATTAAACAAAAAAGTGCACGTTTGTTATGATGTCCAAGATGGGGACCAGGATGTGGACATAATAAAAAATTAGGGAACATGATAGGAGACATTTCTACAATACATATAATCATTCTTATCTATCTAATACGATCACAACAGCTCTCCATACCTGCAGTCCACCACAAGGACCACTCTCTCTAATCCCTGAAAAATGAAATCATCCTCAGTGACGAAGAGAGGGGGCTAAGCGCCCCCCATGGTCTCAGAGCATTGACTCTTCTAAGAGTCCTAAGATTCCTGCTCACACTGATGGGGTGCAGCTGTGGGACCCTATTTTCAGAGATGATGTCCTCCACCCAACTCTCAAAAAGCTGAAAGGGTCTTCAGTAGAGATGGATAGTCGAGCTGGGCTATCAGACGGTCACCTCTGTAGCTGTAGTGTCATTTTTCCTATGGTCCAATGTGTAAATTAAACAAAAAAGTGCACGTTTGTTATGATTTCCAAGATGGGGACCAGGATGTGGACATAATAAAAAAATAGGGAACATGATAGGAGACATTTCTACAATACATATAATCATTCTTATCTATCTAATACGATGACAACAGCTCTCCATACCTGCAGTCCACCACAAGGACCACCATCTCTATTCCCTGAAAAGTGAAATCATCCTCAGTGACGAAGAGAGGGGGCTAAGCGCCCCCCATGGTCTCAGAGCATTGACTCTTCTAAGAGTCTTAAGAGTCCTGCTCACACTGATGGGGTGCAGCTGTGGGACCCTATTTTCAGAGATGATGTCCTCCACCCAACTCTCAAAATGCTGAAAGGGTCTTCAGTAGAGATGAATAGTCGAGCTGGGCTATCAGACGGTCACCTCTGTAGCTGTAGTGTCATTTTTCCTATGGTCCAATGTGTAAATTAAACAAAAAAGTGCACGTTTGTTATGATGTCCAAGATGGGGACCAGGATGTGGACATAATAAAAAATTAGGGAACATGATAGGAGACATTTCTACAATACATATAATCATTCTTATCTATCTAATACGATGACAACAGCTCTCCATACCTGCAGTCCACCACAAGGACCACCCTCTCTAATCCCTGAAAAATGAAATCATCCTCAGTGACGAAGAGAGGGGGCTAAGCGCCCCCATGGTCTCAGAGCATTAACTCTTCTAAGAGTCCTAAGAGTCCTGCTCACACTTATGGGGTGCAGCTGTGGGACCCTATTTTCAGAGATGATGTCCTCCACCCAACTCTCAAAAAGCTGAAAGGGTCTTCAGTAGAGATGGATAGTCAAGCTGGGCTATCAGACGGTCACCTCTGTAGCTGTAGTGTCATTTTTCCTATGGTCCAATGTGGAAATTAAACAAAAAAGTGCACGTTTGTTATGATGTCCAAGATGGGGACCAGGATGTGGACATAATAAAAAATTAGGGAACATGATAGGAGACATTTCTACAATACATATAATCATTCTTATCTATCTAATACGATCACAACAGCTCTCCATACCTGCAGTCCACCACAAGGACCACCCTCTCTAATCCCTGAAAAATGAAATCATCCTCAGTGACGAAGAGAGGGGGCCAAGCGCCCCCCATGGTACCAGAGCATTGACTCTTCTAAGAGTCCTAAGAGTCCTGCTCACACTGATGTGGTGAAGCTGTGGGACCCTATTTTCAGAGATGATGTCCTCCACCCAACTCTCAAAAAGCTGAAAGGGTCTTCAGTAGAGATGGATAGTCGAGCTGGGCTATCAGACGGTCACCTGTGTAGCTGTAGTGTCATTTTTCCTATGGTCCAATGTGTAAATTAAACAAAAAAGTGCACGTTTGTTATGATGTCCAAGATGGGGACCAGGATGTGGACATAATAAGAAATTAGGGAACATGATAGGAGACATTTCTACAATACATATAATCATTCTTATCTATCTAATACGATGACAACAGCTCTCCATACCTGCAGTCCACCACAAGGACCACCCTCTCTAATCCCTGAAAAATGAAATCATCCTCAGGGACGAAGAGAGGGGGCTAAGCGCCCCCCATGGTTTTAGAGCATTGACTCTTCTAAGAGTCCTAAGAGTCCTGCTTACACTGATGGGGTGCAGCTGTGGGACCCTATTTTCAGAGATGATGTCCTCCACCCAACTCTCAAAAAGCTGAAAGGGTCTTCAGTAGAGATGGATAGTCGAGCTGGGCTATCAGACGGTCACCTCTGTAGCTGTAGTGTCATTTTTCCTATGGTCCAATGTGTAAATTAAACAAAAAAGTGCACGTTTGTTATGATTTCCAAGATGGGGACCAGGATGTGGACATAATAAAAAAATAGGGAACATGATAGCAGACATTTCTACAATACATATAATCATTCTTATCTATCTAATACGATGACAACAGCTCTCCATACCTGCAGTCCACCACAAGGACCACCCTCTCTATTCCTTGAAAAGTGAAATCATCCTCAGTGACGAAGAGAGGGGGCTAAGCGCCCCCCATGGTCTCAGAGCATTGACTCTTCTAAGAGTCCTAAGAGTCCTGCTCACACTGATGGGGTGCAGCTGTGGGACCCTATTTTCAGAGATGATGTTCTCCACCCAACTCTCAAAAAGCTGAAAGGGTCTTCAGTAGAGATGGATAGTCGAGCTGGGCTATCAGACGGTCACCTCTGTAGCTGTAGTGTCATTTTTCCTATGGTCCAATGTGTAAATTAAACAAAAAAGTGCACGTTTGTTATGATGTCCAAGATGGGGACCAGGATGTGGACATAATAAAAAATTAGGGAACATGATAGGAGACATTTCTACAATACATATAATCATTCTTATCTATCTAATACGATGACAACAGCTCTCCATACCTGCAGTCCACCACAAGGACCACCCTCTCTAATCCCTGAAAAATGAAATCATCCTCAGTGACGAAGAGAGGGGGCTAAGCGCCCCCATGGTCTCAGAGCATTAACTCTTCTAAGAGTCCTAAGAGTCCTGCTCACACTGATGGGGTGCAGCTGTGGGACCCTATTTTCAGAGATGATGTCCTCCACCCAACTCTCAAAAAGCTGAAAGGGTCTTCAGTAGAGATGGATAGTCGAGCTGGGCTATCAGACGGTCACCTCTGTAGCTGTAGTGTCATTTTTCCTATGGTCCAATGTGGAAATTAAACAAAAAAGTGCACGTTTGTTATGATGTCCAAGATGGGGACCAGGATGTGGACATAATAAAAAATTAGGGAACATGATAGGAGACATTTCTACAATACATATAATCATTCTTATCTATCTAATACGATGACAACAGCTCTCCATACCTGCAGTCCACCACAAGGACCACCCTCTCTAATCCCTGAAAAATGAAATCATCCTCAGTGACGAAGAGAGGGGGCCTAGCGCCCCCCATGGTACCAGAGCATTGACTCTTCTAAGAGTCCTAAGAGTCCTGCTCACACTGATGGGGTGCAGCTGTGGGACCCTATTTTCAGAGATGATGTCCTCCACCCAACTCTCAAAAAGCTGAAAGGGTCTTCAGTAGAGATGGATAGTCGAGCTGGGCTATCAGACGGTCACCTCTGTAGCTGTAGTGTCATTTTTCCTATTGTCCAATTTGTAAATTAAACAAAAAAGTGCACGTTTGTTATGATTTCCAAGATGGGAACCAGGATGTGGACATAATAAAAAAATAGGGAACATGATAGGAGACATTTCTACAATACATATAATCATTCTTATCTATCTAATACGATGACAACAGCTCTCCATACCTGCAGTCCACCACAAGGACCACCCTCTCTATTCCCTGAAAAGTGAAATCATCCTCAGTGACGAGGAGAGGGGGCTAAGCGCCCCCCATGGTCTCAGAGCATTGACTCTTCTAAGAGTCCTAAGAGTCCTGCTCACACTGATGGGGTGCAGCTGTGGGACCCTATTTTCAGAGATGATGTTCTCCACCCAACTCTCAAAAAGCTGAAAGGGTCTTCAGTAGAGATGGATAGTCGAGCTGGGCTATCAGACGGTCACCTCTGTAGCTGTAGTGTCATTTTTCCTATGGTCCAATGTGTAAATTAAACAAAAAAGTGCACGTTTGTTATGATGTCCAAGATGGGGACCAGGATGTGGACATAATAAAAAATTAGGGAACATGATAGGAGACATTTCTACAATACATATAATCATTCTTATCTATTTAATACGATGACAACAGCTCTCCATACCTGCAGTCCACCACAAGGACCACCCTCTCTAATCCCTGAAAAATGAAATCATCCTCAGTGACGAAGAGAGGGGGCTAAGCGCCCCCCATGGTCTCAGAGCATTGACTCTTCTAAGAGTCCTAAGAGTCCTGCTCACACTGATGGGGTGCAGCTGTGGGACCCTATTTTCAGAGATGATGTCCTCCACCCAACTCTCAAAAAGCTGAAAGGGTCTTCAGTAGAGATGGATAGTCGAGCTGGGCTATCAGACGGTCACCTCTGTAGCTGTAGTGTCATTTTTCCTATGGTCCAATGTGTAAATTAAACAAAAAAGTGCACGTTTGTTATGATGTCCAAGATGGGGACCAGGATGTGGACATAATAAAAAATTAGGGAACATGATAGGAGACATTTCTACAATACATATAATCATTCTTATCTATTTAATACGATGACAACAGCTCTCCATACCTGCAGTCCACCACAAGGACCACCCTCTCTAATCCCTGAAAAATGAAATCATCCTCAGTGACGAAGAGAGGGGGCTAGGCGCCCCCCATGGTCTCAGAGCATTGACTCTTCTAAGAGTCCTAAGAGTCCTGCTCACACTGATGGGGTGCAGCTGTGGGACCCTATTTTCAGAGATGATGTCCTCCACCCAACTCTCAAAAAGCTGAAAGGGTCTTCAGTAGAGATGGATTGTCGAGCTGGGCTATCAGACGGTCACCTCTGTAGCTGTAGTGTCATTTTTCCTATGGTCCAATGTGTAAATTAAACAAAAAAGTGCACGTTTGTTATGATGTCCAAGATGGGGACCAGGATGTGGACATAATAAAAAATTAGGGAACATGATAGGAGACATTTCTACAATACATATAATCATTCTTATCTACCTAATACCATGATAACAGCTCTCCATACCTGCAGTCCACCACAAGGACCACCCTCTCTAATCCCTGAAAAATGAAATCATCCTCAGTGACGAAGAGAGGGGGCTAAGTGCCCCCAATGGTCTCAGAGCATTGACTCTTCTAAGAGTCCTAAGAGTCCTGCTCACACTGATGGGGTGCAGCTGTGGGACCCTATTTTCAGAGATGATGTCCTCCACCCAACTCTCAAAAAGCTGAAAGGGTCTTCAGTAGAGATGGATAGTCGAGCTGGGCTATCAGACGGTCACCTCTGTAGCTGTAGTGTCATTTTTCCTTTGGTCCAATGTGTAAATTAAACAAAAAAGTGCACGTTTGTTATGATGTCCAAGATGGGGACCAGGATGTGGACATAATAAAAAATTAGGGAACATGATAGGAGACATTTCTACAATACATATAATCATTCTTATCTATCTAATACGATGACAACAGCTCTCCATACCTGCAGTCCACCACAAGGACCACCCTCTCTAATCCCTGAAAAATGAAATCATCCTCAGTGACGAAGAGAGGGGGCTAAGCGCCCCCATGGTCTCAGAGCATTAACTCTTCTAAGAGTCCTAAGAGTCCTGCTCACACTGATGGGGTGCAGCTGTGGGACCCTATTTTCCGAGATGATGTCCTCCACCCAACTCTCAAAAAGCTGAAAGGGTCTTCAGTAGAGATGGATAGTCGAGCTGGGCTATCAGACGGTCACCTCTGTAGCTGTAGAGTCATTTTTCCTATGGCCCATTGTGTAAATTAAACAAAAAAGTGCACGTTTGTTATGATGTCCAAGATGGGGACCAGGATGTGGACATAATAAAAAATTAGGGAACATGATAGGAGACATTTCTACAATACATATAATCATTCTTATCTATCTAATACGATCACAACAGCTCTCCATACCTGCAGTCCACCACAAGGACCACCCTCTCTAATCCCTGAAAAATGAAATCATCCTCAGTGACGAAGAGAGGGGGCCAAGCGCCCCCCATGGTACCAGAGCATTGACTCTTCTAAGAGTCCTAAGAGTCCTGCTCACACTGATGGGGTGAAGCTGTGGGACCCTATTTTCAGAGATGATGTCCTCCACCCAACTCTCAAAAAGCTGAAAGGGTCTTCAGTAGAGATGGATAGTCGAGCTGGGCTATCAGACGGTCACCTCTGTAGCTGTAGTGTCATTTTTCCTATGGTCCAATGTGTAAATTAAACAAAAAAGTGCACGTTTGTTATGATGTCCAAGATGGGGACCAGGATGTGGACATAATAAGAAATTAGGGAACATGATAGGAGACATTTCTACAATACATATAATCATTCTTATCTATCTAATACGATGACAACAGCTCTCCATACCTGCAGTCCACCACAAGGACCACCCTCTCTAATCCCTGAAAAATGAAATCATCCTCAGGGACGAAGAGAGGGGGCTAAGCGCCCCCCATGGTTTTAGAGCATTGACTCTTCTAAGAGTCCTAAGAGTCCTGCTTACACTGATGGGGTGCAGCTGTGGGACCCTATTTTCAGAGATGATGTCCTCCACCCAACTCTCAAAAAGCTGAAAGGGTCTTCAGTAGAGATGGATAGTCGAGCTGGGCTATCAGACGGTCACCTCTGTAGCTGTAGTGTCATTTTTCCTATGGTCCAATGTGTAAATTAAACAAAAAAGTGCACGTTTGTTATGATGTTCAAGATGGGGACCAGGATGTGGACATAATAAAAAATTAGGGAACATGATAGGAGACATTTCTACAATACATATAATCATTCTTATCTATCTAATACGATCACAACAGCTCTCCATACCTGCAGTCCACCACAAGGACCACTCTCTCTAATCCCTGAAAAATGAAATCATCCTCAGTGACGAAGAGAGGGGGCTAAGCGCCCCCCATGGTCTCAGAGCATTGACTCTTCTAAGAGTCCTAAGATTCCTGCTCACACTGATGGGGTGCAGCTGTGGGACCCTATTTTCAGAGATGATGTCCTCCACCCAACTCTCAAAAAGCTGAAAGGGTCTTCAGTAGAGATGGATAGTCGAGCTGGGCTATCAGACGGTCACCTCTGTAGCTGTAGTGTCATTTTTCCTATGGTCCAATGTGTAAATTAAACAAAAAAGTGCACGTTTGTTATGATTTCCAAGATGGGGACCAGGATGTGGACATAATAAAAAAATAGGGAACATGATAGGAGACATTTCTACAATACATATAATCATTCTTATCTATCTAATACGATGACAACAGCTCTCCATACCTGCAGTCCACCACAAGGACCACCCTCTCTATTCCCTGAAAAGTGATATCATCCTCAGTGACGAAGAGAGGGGGCTAAGCGCCCCCCATGGTCTCAGAGCATTGACTCTTCTAAGAGTCCTAAGAGTCCTGCTCACACTGATGGGGTGCAGCTGTGGGACCCTATTTTCAGAGATGATGTTCTCCACCCAACTCTCAAAAAGCTGAAAGGGTCTTCAGTAGAGATGGATAGTCGAGCTGGGCTATCAGACGGTCACCTCTGTAGCTGTAGTGTCATTTTTCCTATGGTCCAATTTGTAAATTAAACAAAAAAGTGCACGTTTGTTATGATGTCCAAGATGGGGACCAGGATGTGGACATAATAAAAAATTAGGGAACATGATAGGAGACATTTCTACAATACATATAATCATTCTTATCTATCTAATACGATCACAACAGCTCTCCATACCTGCAGTCCACCACAAGGACCACTCTCTCTAATCCCTGAAAAATGAAATCATCCTCAGTGACGAAGAGAGGGGGCTAAGCGCCCCCCATGGTCTCAGAGCATTGACTCTTCTAAGAGTCCTAAGATTCCTGCTCACACTGATGGGGTGCAGCTGTGGGACCCTATTTTCAGAGATGATGTCCTCCACCCAACTCTCAAAAAGCTGAAAGGGTCTTCAGTAGAGATGGATAGTCGAGCTGGGCTATCAGACGGTCACCTCTGTAGCTGTAGTGTCATTTTTCCTATGGTCCAATGTGTAAATTAAACAAAAAAGTGCACGTTTGTTATGATTTCCAAGATGGGGACCAGGATGTGGACATAATAAAAAAATAGGGAACATGATAGGAGACATTTCTACAATACATATAATCATTCTTATCTATCTAATACGATGACAACAGCTCTCCATACCTGCAGTCCACCACAAGGACCACCCTCTCTATTCCCTGAAAAGTGAAATCATCCTCAGTGACGAAGAGAGGGGGCTAAGCGCCCCCCATGGTCTCAGAGCATTGACTCTTCTAAGAGTCCTAAGAGTCCTGCTCACACTGATGGGGTGCAGCTGTGGGACCCTATTTTCAGAGATGATGTTCTCCACCCAACTCTCAAAAAGCTGAAAGGGTCTTCAGTAGAGATGGATAGTCGAGCTGGGCTATCAGACGGTCACCTCTGTAGCTGTAGTGTCATTTTTCCTATGGTCCAATGTGTAAATTAAACAAAAAAGTGCACGTTTGTTATGATGTCCAAGATGGGGACCAGGATGTGGACATAATAAAAAATTAGGGAACATGATAGGAGACATTTCTACAATACATATAATCATTCTTATCTATTTAATACGATGACAACAGCTCTCCATACCTGCAGTCCACCACAAGGACCACCCTCTCTAATCCCTGAAAAATGAAATCATCCTCAGTGACAAAGAGAGGGGGCTAAGCGCCCCCCATGGTCTCAGAGCATTGACTCTTCTAAGAGTCCTCAGAGTCCTGCTCACACTGATGGGGTGCAGCTGTGGGACCCTATTTTCAGAGATGATGTCCTCCACCCAACTCTCAAAAAGCTGAAAGGGTCTTCAGTAGAGATGGATAGTCGAGCTGGGCTATCAGACGGTCACCTCTGTAGCTGTAGTGTCATTTTTCCTATGGTCCAATGTGTAAATTAAACAAAAAAGTGCACGTTTGTTATGATGTCCAAGATGGGGACCAGGATGTGGACATAATAAAAAATTAGGGAACATGATACTAGACATTTCTACAATACATATAATCATTCTTATCTATCTAATACGATGATAACAGCTCTCCATATCTGCAGTCCACCACAAGGACCACCCTCTCTAATCCCTGAAAAATGAAATCATCCTCAGTGATGAAGAGAGGGGGCTAAGTGCCCCCAATGGTCTCAGAGCATTGACTCTTCTAAGAGTCCTAAGAGTCCTGCTCACACTGATGGGGTGCAGCTGTGGGACCCTATTTTCAGAGATGATGTCCTCCACCCAACTCTCAAAAAGCTGAAAGGGTCTTCAGTAGAGATGGATAGTCGAGCTGGGCTATCAGACGGTCACCTCTGTAGCTGTAGTGTCATTTTTCCTATGGTCCAATGTGTAAATTAAACAAAAAAGTGCACGTTTGTTATGATGTCCAAGATGGGGACCAGGATGTGGACATAATAAAAAATTAGGGAACATGATATGAGACATTTCTACAATACATATAATCATTCTTATCTATCTAATACGATGACAACAGCTCTCCATACCTGCAGTCCACCACAAGGACCACCCTCTCTAATCCCTGAAAAATGAAATCATCCTCAGTGACGAAGAGAGGGGGCTAAGCGCCCCCATGGTCTCAGAGCATTAACTCTTCTAAGAGTCCTAAGAGTCCTGCTCACACTGATGGGGTGCAGCTGTGGGACCCTATTTTCAGAGATGATGTCCTCCACCCAACTCTCAAAAAGCTGAAAGGGTCTTCAGTAGAGATGGATAGTCGAGCTGGGCTATCAGACGGTCACCTCTGTAGCTGTAGTGTCATTTTTCCTATGGTCCAATGTGGAAATTAAACAAAAAAGTGCACGTTTGTTATGATGTCCAAGATGGGGACCAGGATGTGGACATAATAAAAAATTAGGGAACATGATAGGAGACATTTCTACAATACATATACAAATTGTCTCTCCAGTAAAGGAGACAAACTCTAGCACAGCGCCACCTATTGGAAGTAGCGATCCTAAAAGTCACAAGTGGATTTTTGACAATCCTTTGCAATATGACTCAGGATATATAAGCCAGATCAGAATCCCAATTTGCAGACACGGTGTTTCGGGGTGCTTGCCCCTCGTCAGTGCAAAGTATGGGGGTGTCTGATCTGGCTCTGGCTACAATACATATAATCATTCTTATCTATCTAATACGATGACAACAGCTCTCCATACCTGCAGTCCACCACAAGGACCACCCTCTCTAATCCCTGAAAAATGAAATCATCCTCAGTGACGAAGAGAGGGGGCCTAGCGCCCCCCATGGTACCAGAGCATTGACTCTTCTAAGAGTCCTAAGAGTCCTGCTCACACTGATGGGGTGCAGCTGTGGGACCCTATTTTCAGAGATGATGTCCTCCACCCAACTCTCAAAAAGCTGAAAGGGTCTTCAGTAGAGATGGATAGTCGAGCTGGGCTATCAGACGGTCACCTCTGTAGCTGTAGTGTCATTTTTCCTATTGTCCAATTTGTAAATTAAACAAAAAAGTGCACGTTTGTTATGATTTCCAAGATGGGAACCAGGATGTGGACATAATAAAAAAATAGGGAACATGATAGGAGACATTTCTACAATACATATAATCATTCTTATCTATCTAATACGATGACAACAGCTCTCCATACCTGCAGTCCACCACAAGGACCACCCTCTCTATTCCCTGAAAAGTGAAATCATCCTCAGTGACGAGGAGAGGGGGCTAAGCGCCCCCCATGGTCTCAGAGCATTGACTCTTCTAAGAGTCCTAAGAGTCCTGCTCACACTGATGGGGTGCAGCTGTGGGACCCTATTTTCAGAGATGATGTTCTCCACCCAACTCTCAAAAAGCTGAAAGGGTCTTCAGTAGAGATGGATAGTCGAGCTGGGCTATCAGACGGTCACCTCTGTAGCTGTAGTGTCATTTTTCCTATGGTCCAATGTGTAAATTAAACAAAAAAGTGCACGTTTGTTATGATGTCCAAGATGGGGACCAGGATGTGGACATAATAAAAAATTAGGGAACATGATAGGAGACATTTCTACAATACATATAATCATTCTTATCTATTTAATACGATGACAACAGCTCTCCATACCTGCAGTCCACCACAAGGACCACCCTCTCTAATCCCTGAAAAATGAAATCATCCTCAGTGACGAAGAGAGGGGGCTAAGCGCCCCCCATGGTCTCAGAGCATTGACTCTTCTAAGAGTCCTAAGAGTCCTGCTCACACTGATGGGGTGCAGCTGTGGGACCCTATTTTCAGAGATGATGTCCTCCACCCAACTCTCAAAAAGCTGAAAGGGTCTTCAGTAGAGATGGATAGTCGAGCTGGGCTATCAGACGGTCACCTCTGTAGCTGTAGTGTCATTTTTCCTATGG
Source organism: Anomaloglossus baeobatrachus (assembly GCF_048569485.1). NCBI lineage: Eukaryota > Metazoa > Chordata > Amphibia > Anura > Aromobatidae > Anomaloglossus > Anomaloglossus baeobatrachus. Next base: position 101,018 of record NW_027441949.1, read on the forward strand.
TCCAATGTGTAAATTAAACAAAAAAGTGCACGTTTGTTATGATGTCCAAGATGGGGACCAGGATGTGGACATAATAAAAAATTAGGGAACATGATAGGAGACATTTCTACAATACATATAATCATTCTTATCTATTTAATACGATGACAACAGCTCTCCATACCTGCAGTCCACCACAAGGACCACCCTCTCTAATCCCTGAAAAATGAAATCATCCTCAGTGACGAAGAGAGGGGGCTAGGCGCCCCCCATGGTCTCAGAGCATTGACTCTTCTAAGAGTCCTAAGAGTCCTGCTCACACTGATGGGGTGCAGCTGTGGGACCCTATTTTCAGAGATGATGTCCTCCACCCAACTCTCAAAAAGCTGAAAGGGTCTTCAGTAGAGATGGATAGTCGAGCTGGGCTATCAGACGGTCACCTCTGTAGCTGTAGTGTCATTTTTCCTATGGTCCAATGTGTAAATTAAACAAAAAAGTGCACGTTTGTTATGATGTCCAAGATGGGGACCAGGATGTGGACATAATAAAAAATTAGGGAACATGATAGGAGACATTTCTACAATACATATAATCATTCTTATCTATTTAATACGATGACAACAGCTCTCCATACCTGCAGTCCACCACAAGGACCACCCTCTCTAATCCCTGAAAAATGAAATCATCCTCAGTGACGAAGAGAGGGGGCTAGGCGCCCCCCATGGTCTCAGAGCATTGACTCTTCTAAGAGTCCTAAGAGTCCTGCTCACACTGATGGGGTGCAGCTGTGGGACCCTATTTTCAGAGATGATGTCCTCCACCCAACTCTCAAAAAGCTGAAAGGGTCTTCAGTAGAGATGGATTGTCGAGCTGGGCTATCAGACGGTCACCTCTGTAGCTGTAGTGTCATTTTTCCTATGGTCCAATGTGTAAATTAAACAAAAAAGTGCACGTTTGTTATGATGTCCAAGATGGGGACCAGGATGTGGACATAATAAAAAATTAGGGAACATGATAGGAGACATTTCTACAATACATATAATCATTCTTATCTACCTAATACCATGATAACAGCTCTCCATACCTGCAGTCCACCACAAGGACCACCCTCTCTAATCCCTGAAAAATGAAATCATCCTCAGTGACGAAGAGAGGGGGCTAAGTGCCCCCAATGGTCTCAGAGCATTGACTCTTCTAAGAGTCCTAAGAGTCCTGCTCACACTGATGGGGTGCAGCTGTGGGACCCTATTTTCAGAGATGATGTCCTCCACCCAACTCTCAAAAAGCTGAAAGGGTCTTCAGTAGAGATGGATAGTCGAGCTGGGCTATCAGACGGTCACCTCTGTAGCTGTAGTGTCATTTTTCCTTTGGTCCAATGTGTAAATTAAACAAAAAAGTGCACGTTTGTTATGATGTCCAAGATGGGGACCAGGATGTGGACATAATAAAAAATTAGGGAACATGATAGGAGACATTTCTACAATACATATAATCATTCTTATCTATCTAATACGATGACAACAGCTCTCCATACCTGCAGTCCACCACAAGGACCACCCTCTCTAATCCCTGAAAAATGAAATCATCCTCAGTGACGAAGAGAGGGGGCTAAGCGCCCCCATGGTCTCAGAGCATTAACTCTTCTAAGAGTCCTAAGAGTCCTGCTCACACTGATGGGGTGCAGCTGTGGGACCCTATTTTCCGAGATGATGTCCTCCACCCAACTCTCAAAAAGCTGAAAGGGTCTTCAGTAGAGATGGATAGTCGAGCTGGGCTATCAGACGGTCACCTCTGTAGCTGTAGAGTCATTTTTCCTATGGCCCATTGTGTAAATTAAACAAAAAAGTGCACGTTTGTTATGATGTCCAAGATGGGGACCAGGATGTGGACATAATAAAAAATTAGGGAACATGATAGGAGACATTTCTACAATACATATAATCATTCTTATCTACCTAATACGATCACAACAGCTCTCCATACCTGCAGTCCACCACAAGGACCACCCTCTCTAATCCCTGAAAAATGAAATCATCCTCAGTGACGAAGAGAGGGGGCCAAGCGCCCCCCATGGTACCAGAGCATTGACTCTTCTAAGAGTCCTAAGAGTCCTGCTCACACTGATGGGGTGAAGCTGTGGGACCCTATTTTCAGAGATGATGTCCTCCACCCAACTCTCAAAAAGCTGAAAGGGTCTTCAGTAGAGATGGATAGTCGAGCTGGGCTATCAGACGGTCACCTCTGTAGCTGTAGTGTCATTTTTCCTATGGTCCAATGTGTAAATTAAACAAAAAAGTGCACGTTTGTTATGATGTCCAAGATGGGGACCAGGATGTGGACATAATAAGAAATTAGGGAACATGATAGGAGACATTTCTACAATACATATAATCATTCTTATCTATCTAATACGATGACAACAGCTCTCCATACCTGCAGTCCACCACAAGGACCACCCTCTCTAATCCCTGAAAAATGAAATCATCCTCAGGGACGAAGAGAGGGGGCTAAGCGCCCCCCATGGTTTTAGAGCATTGACTCTTCTAAGAGTCCTAAGAGTCCTGCTTACACTGATGGGGTGCAGCTGTGGGACCCTATTTTCAGAGATGATGTCCTCCACCCAACTCTCAAAAAGCTGAAAGGGTCTTCAGTAGAGATGGATAGTCGAGCTGGGCTATCAGACGGTCACCTCTGTAGCTGTAGTGTCATTTTTCCTATGGTCCAATGTGTAAATTAAACAAAAAAGTGCACGTTTGTTATGATGTTCAAGATGGGGACCAGGATGTGGACATAATAAAAAATTAGGGAACATGATAGGAGACATTTCTACAATACATATAATCATTCTTATCTATCTAATACGATCACAACAGCTCTCCATACCTGCAGTCCACCACAAGGACCACTCTCTCTAATCCCTGAAAAATGAAATCATCCTCAGTGACGAAGAGAGGGGGCTAAGCGCCCCCCATGGTCTCAGAGCATTGACTCTTCTAAGAGTCCTAAGATTCCTGCTCACACTGATGGGGTGCAGCTGTGGGACCCTATTTTCAGAGATGATGTCCTCCACCCAACTCTCAAAAAGCTGAAAGGGTCTTCAGTAGAGATGGATAGTCGAGCTGGGCTATCAGACGGTCACCTCTGTAGCTGTAGTGTCATTTTTCCTATGGTCCAATGTGTAAATTAAACAAAAAAGTGCACGTTTGTTATGATTTCCAAGATGGGGACCAGGATGTGGACATAATAAAAAAATAGGGAACATGATAGGAGACATTTCTACAATACATATAATCATTCTTATCTATCTAATACGATGACAACAGCTCTCCATACCTGCAGTCCACCACAAGGACCACCCTCTCTATTCCCTGAAAAGTGATATCATCCTCAGTGACGAAGAGAGGGGGCTAAGCGCCCCCCATGGTCTCAGAGCATTGACTCTTCTAAGAGTCCTAAGAGTCCTGCTCACACTGATGGGGTGCAGCTGTGGGACCCTATTTTCAGAGATGATGTTCTCCACCCAACTCTCAAAAAGCTGAAAGGGTCTTCAGTAGAGATGGATAGTCGAGCTGGGCTATCAGACGGTCACCTCTGTAGCTGTAGTGTCATTTTTCCTATGGTCCAATTTGTAAATTAAACAAAAAAGTGCACGTTTGTTATGATGTCCAAGATGGGGACCAGGATGTGGACATAATAAAAAATTAGGGAACATGATAGGAGACATTTCTACAATACATATAATCATTCTTATCTATCTAATACGATCACAACAGCTCTCCATACCTGCAGTCCACCACAAGGACCACTCTCTCTAATCCCTGAAAAATGAAATCATCCTCAGTGACGAAGAGAGGGGGCTAAGCGCCCCCCATGGTCTCAGAGCATTGACTCTTCTAAGAGTCCTAAGATTCCTGCTCACACTGATGGGGTGCAGCTGTGGGACCCTATTTTCAGAGATGATGTCCTCCACCCAACTCTCAAAAAGCTGAAAGGGTCTTCAGTAGAGATGGATAGTCGAGCTGGGCTATCAGACGGTCACCTCTGTAGCTGTAGTGTCATTTTTCCTATGGTCCAATGTGTAAATTAAACAAAAAAGTGCACGTTTGTTATGATTTCCAAGATGGGGACCAGGATGTGGACATAATAAAAAAATAGGGAACATGATAGGAGACATTTCTACAATACATATAATCATTCTTATCTATCTAATACGATGACAACAGCTCTCCATACCTGCAGTCCACCACAAGGACCACCCTCTCTATTCCCTGAAAAGTGAAATCATCCTCAGTGACGAAGAGAGGGGGCTAAGCGCCCCCCATGGTCTCAGAGCATTGACTCTTCTAAGAGTCCTAAGAGTCCTGCTCACACTGATGGGGTGCAGCTGTGGGACCCTATTTTCAGAGATGATGTTCTCCACCCAACTCTCAAAAAGCTGAAAGGGTCTTCAGTAGAGATGGATAGTCGAGCTGGGCTATCAGACGGTCACCTCTGTAGCTGTAGTGTCATTTTTCCTATGGTCCAATGTGTAAATTAAACAAAAAAGTGCACGTTTGTTATGATGTCCAAGATGGGGACCAGGATGTGGACATAATAAAAAATTAGGGAACATGATAGGAGACATTTCTACAATACATATAATCATTCTTATCTATTTAATACGATGACAACAGCTCTCCATACCTGCAGTCCACCACAAGGACCACCCTCTCTAATCCCTGAAAAATGAAATCATCCTCAGTGACAAAGAGAGGGGGCTAAGCGCCCCCCATGGTCTCAGAGCATTGACTCTTCTAAGAGTCCTCAGAGTCCTGCTCACACTGATGGGGTGCAGCTGTGGGACCCTATTTTCAGAGATGATGTCCTCCACCCAACTCTCAAAAAGCTGAAAGGGTCTTCAGTAGAGATGGATAGTCGAGCTGGGCTATCAGACGGTCACCTCTGTAGCTGTAGTGTCATTTTTCCTATGGTCCAATGTGTAAATTAAACAAAAAAGTGCACGTTTGTTATGATGTCCAAGATGGGGACCAGGATGTGGACATAATAAAAAATTAGGGAACATGATACTAGACATTTCTACAATACATATAATCATTCTTATCTATCTAATACGATGATAACAGCTCTCCATATCTGCAGTCCACCACAAGGACCACCCTCTCTAATCCCTGAAAAATGAAATCATCCTCAGTGATGAAGAGAGGGGGCTAAGTGCCCCCAATGGTCTCAGAGCATTGACTCTTCTAAGAGTCCTAAGAGTCCTGCTCACACTGATGGGGTGCAGCTGTGGGACCCTATTTTCAGAGATGATGTCCTCCACCCAACTCTCAAAAAGCTGAAAGGGTCTTCAGTAGAGATGGATAGTCGAGCTGGGCTATCAGACGGTCACCTCTGTAGCTGTAGTGTCATTTTTCCTATGGTCCAATGTGTAAATTAAACAAAAAAGTGCACGTTTGTTATGATGTCCAAGATGGGGACCAGGATGTGGACATAATAAAAAATTAGGGAACATGATATGAGACATTTCTACAATACATATAATCATTCTTATCTATCTAATACGATGACAACAGCTCTCCATACCTGCAGTCCACCACAAGGACCACCCTCTCTAATCCCTGAAAAATGAAATCATCCTCAGTGACGAAGAGAGGGGGCTAAGCGCCCCCATGGTCTCAGAGCATTAACTCTTCTAAGAGTCCTAAGAGTCCTGCTCACACTGATGGGGTGCAGCTGTGGGACCCTATTTTCAGAGATGATGTCCTCCACCCAACTCTCAAAAAGCTGAAAGGGTCTTCAGTAGAGATGGATAGTCGAGCTGGGCTATCAGACGGTCACCTCTGTAGCTGTAGTGTCATTTTTCCTATGGTCCAATGTGTAAATTAAACAAAAAAGTGCACGTTTGTTATGATGTCCAAGATGGGGACCAGGATGTGGACATAATAAAAAATTAGGGAACATGATAGGAGACATTTCTACAATACATATAATCATTCTTATCTATCTAATACGATGACAACAGCTCTCCATACCTGCAGTCCACCACAAGGACCACCCTCTCTAATCCCTGAAAAATGAAATCATCCTCAGTGACGAAGAGAGGGGGCTAAGCGCCCCCATGGTCTCAGAGCATTAACTCTTCTAAGAGTCCTAAGAGTCCTGCTCACACTGATGGGGTGCAGCTGTGGGACCCTATTTTCAGAGATGATGTCCTCCACCCAACTCTCAAAAAGCTGAAAGGGTCTTCAGTAGAGATGGATAGTCGAGCTGGGCTATCAGACGGTCACCTCTGTAGCTGTAGTGTCATTTTTCCTATGGTCCAATGTGTAAATTAAACAAAAAAGTGCACGTTTGTTATGATGTCCAAGATGGGGACCAGGATGTGGACATAATAAAAAATTAGGGAACATGATAGGAGACATTTCTACAATACATATAATCATTCTTATCTATCTAATACGATGACAACAGCTCTCCATACCTGCAGTCCACCACAAGGACCACCCTCTCTAATCCCTGAAAAATGAAATCATCCTCAGTGACGAAGAGAGGGGGCCAAGCGCCCCCCATGGTACCAGAGCATTGACTCTTCTAAGAGTCCTAAGAGTCCTGCTCACACTGATGGGGTGAAGCTGTGGGACCCTATTTTCAGAGATGATGTCCTCCACCCAACTCTCAAAAAGCTGAAAGGGTCTTCAGTAGAGATGGGTAGTCGAGCTGGGCTATCAGACGGTCACCTCTGTAGCTGTAGTGTCATTTTTCCTATGGTCCAATGTGTAAATTAAACAAAAAAGTGCACGTTTGTTATGATGTCCAAGATGGGGACCAGGATGTGGACATAATAAGAAATTAGGGAACATGATAGGAGACATTTCTACAATACATATAATCATTCTTATCTATCTAATACGATGACAACAGCTCTCCATACCTGCAGTCCACCACAAGGACCACCCTCTCTAATCCCTGAAAAATGAAATCATCCTCAGGGACGAGGAGAGGGGGCTAAGCGCCCCCCATGGTTTTAGAGCATTGACTCTTCTAAGAGTCCTAAGAGTCCTGCTTACACTGATGGGGTGCAGCTGTGGGACCCTATTTTCAGAGATGATGTCCTCCACCCAACTCTCAAAAAGCTGAAAGGGTCTTCAGTAGAGATGGATAGTCGAGCTGGGCTATCAGACGGTCACCTCTGTAGCTGTAGTGTCATTTTTCCTATGGTCCAATGTGTAAATTAAACAAAAAAGTGCACGTTTGTTATGATGTCCAAGATGGGGACCAGGATGTGGACATAATAAAAAATTAGGGAACATGATAGGAGACATTTCTACAATACATATAATCATTCTTATCTATCTAATACGATCACAACAGCTCTCCATACCTGCAGTCCACCACAAGGACCACTCTCTCTAATCCCTGAAAAATGAAATCATCCTCAGTGACGAAGAGAGGGGGCTAAGCGCCCCCCATGGTCTCAGAGCATTGACTCTTCTAAGAGTCCTAAGATTCCTGCTCACACTGATGGGGTGCAGCTGTGGGACCCTATTTTCAGAGATGATGTCCTCCACCCAACTCTCAAAAAGCTGAAAGGGTCTTCAGTAGAGATGGATAGTCGAGCTGGGCTATCAGACGGTCACCTCTGTAGCTGTAGTGTCATTTTTCCTATGGTCCAATGTGTAAATTAAACAAAAAAGTGCACGTTTGTTATGATGTCCAAGATGGGGACCAGGATGTGGACATAATAAAAAAATAGGGAACATGATAGGAGACATTTCTACAATACATATAATCATTCTTATCTATCTAATACGATGACAACAGCTCTCCATACCTGCAGTCCACCACAAGGACCACCCTCTCTATTCCCTGAAAAGTGAAATCATCCTCAGTGACGAAGAGAGGGGGCTAAGCGCCCCCCATGGTCTCAGAGCATTGACTCTTCTAAGAGTCCTAAGAGTCCTGCTCACACTGATGGGGTGCAGCTGTGGGACCCTATTTTCAGAGATGATGTTCTCCACCCAACTCTCAAATAGCTGAAAGGGTCTTCAGTAGAGATGGATAGTCGAGCTGGGCTATCAGACGGTCACCTCTGTAGCTGTAGTGTCATTTTTCCTATGGTCCAATGTGTAAATTAAACAAAAAAGTGCACATTTGTTATGATGTCCAAGATGGGGACCAGGATGTGGACATAATAAAAAATTAGGGAACATGATAGGAGACATTTCTACAATACATATAATCATTCTTATCTATCTAATACGATGACAACAGCTCTCCATACCGTATTTCATGGTCAATCCAGGTTTGTCAGTGATGGCACTGACATAATGTATGGCGTCTTTTTCGGGCGTTATCCTTTGCCTTTTCATTGTGAAAATCCAGTTGCCTATATCAAAGCAAATTCTACTACTTGTAAAGTATGCAGAAAATGAAATGTAGAACATATAACAACAACTGCTTAGGAACGCATCATAGATTAGTACTTAAAAGGATATTGTCATGTTCTAGTCATAATGCAAGCTGGACATTTTTCATGTTACCCTGTAATCGCCGGCCCTTTCTAATGCTCACAAGCAAAGATATATGCTCAGCTGCTAAGGCTTCCCTCTGCCTTCTGAATGAAAATTGAATATGTCTGGCTCACTGTGTATATAGCAGGTGCTCAGAAAAGATAAGAGTCAATTCAAAAGAAATAGCTCTGGTACACTATAGTGATTAATAACGTAAGAAAAGAACTCTTGGAATGCTGAAAATTCTTTATTTGTGCAAAAGGATAATTCATCCAACGTTTCGACCTTGTTTTTAGGTCTTTATCAAGGATAAAGTTATCTAAGATCATAAAGGGTTACAAAACCATATAAACACGTAATTAGTACATAGTACAACATAACAGTACAATATATTGCTACTTGAGAGTACAATGGGTCAAATGACCATGAGGCACATACAAAAAATTTTTCCAAAGCCATAGTGAAAACATTTGTACTGAGGAAAGAAAATTTCCACATGACCTATCTGGAGAAACATTCTGGATCAAACAACCAAAAATAGTCAAGCAGGTAAATACACACCTATATTTCATAACAGGATGATCTGTGTTCAATTGTATAGCGTCATTGCCATTAAGGTACAAATGGAAAACTTGCAATCCTATATAGTGAAGGAAATGAACACATATCATATCAAAGAACACAGGAACATGGGTGTGAGAAAAACCTCAATGTTTATACTTTGTTCTTTATAATGGTGTGAACATGTATATGTCTCAGTACCTTATGCACTTGAGAATTCTAGTGAGTAGATGATGAAAGCCTATTCCAGAACTGGAATCGGTAAATAATTGTAGGTGGAATCTAAATGAAAAGATGGTACAAGTGTTATCATGACACGTGGGCTATAACACAATGGACCGTGTGACAAAGAAGAAAGGAGAGAAAGAAGAGGAAGAAAATGGAACTACCTGTAACATTACGTGATAGTCACTGGTAAGTATCACTTGACAATTCAGGTGAAAAAGGATTCCTTTATTAAAGGGTTCTCAGTCGCCTCAGGATCATGAAATACTAGGGTAAATGATATGAGAATGGGTAAGAAGCACCACTAAAGGAAATATGAAATGCAGGACATATATCTATAAACCCCTGAACTACATGATAGAAATAAAAAGAAGAAAAAAGAAAAAAAAGAAGAAAGAAGAACACATAGAATGCGGAAAGAGAATGGGTACAACTACCTGAGTTACTGCAGGGAGGCCCCTGGTTGGTATTGTGAGGGTTAGTGGAATTCCTTCACTGAAGGGTTCTCAGTTGCCTCAGGTTCGTGAAAAATGCTATAGACAAATAATGCCCGGAGAAAAGGGGTTCATATACAGCGAATAATGGTAATACAAGGTACATGTGTCACATGTAATAGTATATATATATATATTGTACTAAGCTCTACACCAGAAATAGAAAGTAGTCCCTCTGCCTTCTGTCTAGGTGCCCTGAGTTATGTCCTGTAAACTGTCACAGCGACCCAGACACACATGTGTAGTAGGGGAATATCCCTGCTGAGATGCCAGTGCTAGAGCACTCGTTTGCTGTGGAGTTGAACGCTATGTGAGCAGTTCTTACCTTCAATGAGCAGAAGTCTCTTTTTTCAGATTTCAATATCTCTGTGGGTATCTGGCAGAAATATGGAATACTCTTTACTGCTAAGACCCTGTACACCACTCCCACTAAAGGGGGCTTTACACGCTGCGACATCGCTAATGCGGAGTCGTTGGGGTCACGGAATTTGTGACGCACATCCGGCCGCATTAGCGATGTTGCTGCGTGTGACACCGATGAGCGATTTTGCATCGTTGCAAAAACGTGCAAAATCGCTCATCGGTGACATGGGTCTCCATTCTCGATTATCGTTACTGCAGCAGTAACGATTAGAGATGAGCGAACCGGTCGCGGTTCGGCTCGAGGTTGGTTCGCCGAACGGACCTCCCGTTCGAGTTCGGTTCGTCGAACGTTCGACGAACCGAACTCGAACTGCATAGGAAACAATGGCAGGCAATCACAAACACAGAAAAACACCTAGAAAACACCCTCAAAGGTGTCCAAAAGGTCACAAACAACTCACAACACATGGGAAAGTGACAAGGACATATACTCATGCGAAAACAAAAGAGCTGGACAAGGAAAAAGAGGAGGACACACAGATATATGAGTATATGCAAGGAAACATCGATTCCATTAATGTGCAACTTGAGCCCTGCTCATTCTTGGCTTCCAATCTTGATAAATTGCCTGAGCTCGCCACGTACGTCTTGGGGATCTTGTCGTGTCCTGCAGCCAGCGTTCTCTCGGAACCTGTCTTCAGTGCTGCTGTGGGTCTGCTGGCAGATAAGCACACGTGTCTGTCCACTGACAATGTGGACATGGCTCTCAGAGGACTTTTCTTCCCCTGGGTCAGCCAGGGGACGGGAAAGGCACGCGTATTTTTGAGAGTGCTTCATGCAAAGCATCTTTTTCTTTTTCAAAAGGGAGCTCAACCGATGCCAGTCAAGTGGGGTGTGTGTGGCCCAGTGAGTGGAAACGAGGGAGACTGTGGTTGGAGTCCCCTCGCTGTGTCTCTAAAAGAACCAAGATGAACAAGTCATGGCTCTCAGAGGACTTTTCTTCCCCTGGGTCAGCCAGGGGACGGGAAAGGCACGCGTATTTTTGAGAGTGCTTCATGCAAAGCATCTTTTTCTTTTTCAAAAGGGAGCTCAACCGATGCCAGTCAAGTGGGGTGTGTGTGGCCCAGTGAGTGGAAACGAGGGAGACTGTGGTTGGAGTCCCCTCGCTGTGTCTCTAAAAGAACCAAGATGAACAAGTCATGGCTCTCAGAGGACTTTTCTTCCCCTGGGTCAGCCAGGGGACGGGAAAGGCACGCGTATTTTTGAGAGTGCTTCATGCAAAGCATCTTTTTCTTTTTCAAAAGGGAGCTCAACCGATGCCAGTCAAGTGGGGTGTGTGTGGCCCAGTGAGTGGAAACGAGGGAGACTGTGGTTGGAGTCCCCTCGCTGTGTCTCTAAAAGAACCAAGATGAACAAGTCATGGCTCTCAGAGGACTTTTCTTCCCCTGGGTCAGCCAGGGGACGGGAAAGGCACGCGTATTTTTGAGAGTGCTTCATGCAAAGCATCTTTTTCTTTTTCAAAAGGGAGCTCAACCGATGCCAGTCAAGTGGGGTGTGTGTGGCCCAGTGAGTGGAAACGAGGGAGACTGTGGTTGGAGTCCCCTCGCTGTGTCTCTAAAAGAACCAAGATGAACAAGTCATGGCTCTCAGAGGACTTTTCTTCCCCTGGGTCAGCCAGGGGACGGGAAAGGCACGCGTATTTTTGAGAGTGCTTCATGCAAAGCATCTTTTTCTTTTTCAAAAGGGAGCTCAACCGATGCCAGTCAAGTGGGGTGTGTGTGGCCCAGTGAGTGGAAACGAGGGAGACTGTGGTTGGAGTCCCCTCGCTGTGTCTCTAAAAGAACCAAGATGAACAAGTCATGGCTCTCAGAGGACTTTTCTTCCCCTGGGTCAGCCAGGGGACGGGAAAGGCACGCGTATTTTTGAGAGTGCTTCATGCAAAGCATCTTTTTCTTTTTCAAAAGGGAGCTCAACCGATGCCAGTCAAGTGGGGTGTGTGTGGCCCAGTGAGTGGCAACGAGGGAGACTGTGGTTGGAGTCCCCTCGCTGTGTCTCTAAAAGAACCAAGATGAACAAGTCATGGCTCTCAGAGGACTTTTCTTCCCCTGGGTCAGCCAGGGGACGGGAAAGGCACGCGTATTTTTGAGAGTGCTTCATGCAAAGCATCTTTTTCTTTTTCAAAAGGGAGCTCAACCGATGCCAGTCAAGTGGGGTGTGTGTGGCCCAGTGAGTGGCAACGAGGGAGACTGTGGTTGGAGTCCCCTCGCTGTGTCTCTAAAAGAACCAAGATGAACAAGTCATGGCTCTCAGAGGACTTTTCTTCCCCTGGGTCAGCCAGGGGACGGGAAAGGCACGCGTATTTTTGAGAGTGCTTCATGCAAAGCATCTTTTTCTTTTTCAAAAGGGAGCTCAACCGATGCCAGTCAAGTGGGGTGTGTGTGGCCCAGTGAGTGGAAACGAGGGAGACTGTGGTTGGAGTCCCCTCGCTGTGTCTCTAAAAGAACCAAGATGAACAAGTCATGGCTCTCAGAGGACTTTTCTTCCCCTGGGTCAGCCAGGGGACGGGAAAGGCACGCGTATTTTTGAGAGTGCTTCATGCAAAGCATCTTTTTCTTTTTCAAAAGGGAGCTCAACCGATGCCAGTCAAGTGGGGTGTGTGTGGCCCAGTGAGTGGAAACGAGGGAGACTGTGGTTGGAGTCCCCTCGCTGTGTCTCTAAAAGAACCAAGATGAACAAGTCATGGCTCTCAGAGGACTTTTCTTCCCCTGGGTCAGCCAGGGGACGGGAAAGGCACGCGTATTTTTGAGAGTGCTTCATGCAAAGCATCTTTTTCTTTTTCAAAAGGGAGCTCAACCGATGCCAGTCAAGTGGGGTGTGTGTGGCCCAGTGAGTGGCAACGAGGGAGACTGTGGTTGGAGTCCCCTCGCTGTGTCTCTAAAAGAACCAAGATGAACAAGTCATGGCTCTCAGAGGACTTTTCTTCCCCTGGGTCAGCCAGGGGACGGGAAAGGCACGCGTATTTTTGAGAGTGCTTCATGCAAAGCATCTTTTTCTTTTTCAAAAGGGAGCTCAACCGATGCCAGTCAAGTGGGGTGTGTATGGCCCAGTGAGTGGCAACGAGGGAGACTGTGGTTGGAGTCCCCTCGCTGTGTCTCTAAAAGAACCAAGATGAACAAGTCATGGCTCTCAGAGGACTTTTCTTCCCCTAGGTCAGCCAGGGGACGGGAAAGGCACGCGTATTTTTGAGAGTGCTTCATGCAAAGCATCTTTTTCTTTTTCAAAAGGGAGCTCAACCGATGCCAGTCAAGTGGGGTGTGTGTGGCCCAGTGAGTGGAAACGAGGGAGACTGTGGTTGGAGTCCCCTCGCTGTGTCTCTAAAAGAACCAAGATGAACAAGTCATGGCTCTCAGAGGACTTTTCTTCCCCTGGGTCAGCCAGGGGACGGGAAAGGCACGCGTATTTTTGAGAGTGCTTCATGCAAAGCATCTTTTTCTTTTTCAAAAGGGAGCTCAACCGATGCCAGTCAAGTGGGGTGTGTGTGGCCCAGTGAGTGGCAACGAGGGAGACTGTGGTTGGAGTCCCCTCGCTGTGTCTCTAAAAGAACCAAGATGAACAAGTCATGGCTCTCAGAGGACTTTTCTTCCCCTGGGTCAGCCAGGGGACGGGAAAGGCACGCGTATTTTTGAGAGTGCTTCATGCAAAGCATCTTTTTCTTTTTCAAAAGGGAGCTCAACCGATGCCAGTCAAGTGGGGTGTGTGTGGCCCAGTGAGTGGAAACGAGGGAGACTGTGGTTGGAGTCCCCTCGCTGTGTCTCTAAAAGAACCAAGATGAACAAGTCATGGCTCTCAGAGGACTTTTCTTCCCCTGGGTCAGCCAGGGGACGGGAAAGGCACGCGTATTTTTGAGAGTGCTTCATGCAAAGCATCTTTTTCTTTTTCAAAAGGGAGCTCAACCGATGCCAGTCAAGTGGGGTGTGTGTGGCCCAGTGAGTGGAAACGAGGGAGACTGTGGTTGGAGTCCCCTCGCTGTGTCTCTAAAAGAACCAAGATGAACAAGTCATGGCTCTCAGAGGACTTTTCTTCCCCTGGGTCAGCCAGGGGACGGGAAAGGCACGCGTATTTTTGAGAGTGCTTCATGCAAAGCATCTTTTTCTTTTTCAAAAGGGAGCTCAACCGATGCCAGTCAAGTGGGGTGTGTGTGGCCCAGTGAGTGGAAACGAGGGAGACTGTGGTTGGAGTCCCCTCGCTGTGTCTCTAAAAGAACCAAGATGAACAAGTCATGGCTCTCAGAGGACTTTTCTTCCCCTGGGTCAGCCAGGGGACGGGAAAGGCACGCGTATTTTTGAGAGTGCTTCATGCAAAGCATCTTTTTCTTTTTCAAAAGGGAGCTCAACCGATGCCAGTCAAGTGGGGTGTGTGTGGCCCAGTGAGTGGAAACGAGGGAGACTGTGGTTGGAGTCCCCTCGCTGTGTCTCTAAAAGAACCAAGATGAACAAGTCATGGCTCTCAGAGGACTTTTCTTCCCCTGGGTCAGCCAGGGGACGGGAAAGGCACGCGTATTTTTGAGAGTGCTTCATGCAAAGCATCTTTTTCTTTTTCAAAAGGGAGCTCAACCGATGCCAGTCAAGTGGGGTGTGTGTGGCCCAGTGAGTGGCAACGAGGGAGACTGTGGTTGGAGTCCCCTCGCTGTGTTATACATGCTTTTAGAAGGGCATGACATGGCTTGGAGGTTGACTTTCATAAAATGCAAACTGTTGGCTACCAAAATGCTGCCTTTCCAACAACTGTGGTTATAGGCAATGAGGAACATACTGATGAAGATGAGACGCAGATACCCGATTGGGATGACAACTTAAATATTCGGTCAGGGCAAGAAGAGGCTCGGTCTGAGGGGGAGGGGAGTGCAAACACAACAATTGATGATGAAGTTCTAGATCCCACCTACTGTCAACCCCCAGTCAGGCACTCGAGGAGGTCAACAGAGGCGGTGGAGGAGGATGCAACCGACGACGAAATTACCTTGCGCCTTCCTGGACAGAGTCGGAGCACTGGTAGCACGTCTACAACTGCATCCTCAGCCACCACTCTGCCTATGAGCATTATTCGGGGTGCATCAACAGGTCGCATGGCCTCTAAGCCTTGCCTAGCCTGTTCCTTTTTTGACATAGAAAAAGATCGCCCAAATCATGTGATATGTAAAATTTGTCATGATTCTCTTAGTAGAGGTCAAAACCTCAGCAGTTTGACAACTTCTTCCATGAATCGTCACATGAATAAATATCATAGGTCCCGGTGGGAAGCTCACTGTGCTGCAATGCGGCCTAGCGGAGCGAACCATCCACCGCCCGCCCCTTCCAGTGCATCCGCGCGCTCTTCATCTTCTAGGACTGTGGGGACAGCTGTCACACCTGTTTTTCCACGCAAAACTTCCACCACTGTAACCGCAACAGGCAGTTTGCTTGGTAGGTCGTCAGTTGGTTTGGAAGGGGAAACAAGTGAGTGTGTACAGCTCTCTCAGACATCGATAGCACCTACGTTGGATGAAGGCAACATCATGTCTCCGCCTGCACTTTCCTCACAAAGCTGCATTTTTCCAGGGACACCCTACTCAACACCGTCTACACACAGCAGCCAGATCTCTGTCCCTCAGATGTGGTCAAATAAAAGGCCACTTCCTCCGACCCATGACAAAGCTAAGAGGTTGACTCTATCCCTCTGTAAGCTGTTGGCTACCGAAATGCTGCCTTTCCGCCTAGTGAACACACAGGATTTTAGAGACCTTATGTCTGTCGCTGTGCCCCAGTACCAGATGCCTAGTCGCCACTACTTCTCTAAGAAAGGTGTGCCCGCGCTACACCAGCATGTCGCACACAACATCACCGCTTCCTTGAGAAACTCTGTGTGTGAACGGGTGCATTTCACCACCGATACTTGGACCAGTAAGCATGGACAGGGACGTTACATGTCGCTGACTGGGCACTGGGTAACTATGTTGATAGATGGTGAAGGGTCTGCTGCACAAGTCTTGCCGTCCCCACGACTTGTGTGTCAATCCTCTGTCTGTCCAAGTTCCGCCACTGCTTCTGCATCCTCCACCTCATCTGGGTCCTCCACCTTCGCCCCAAGCCTGCCTGGTCAGGCCACCAGCGTTCTCACTGCGCAGAAGGAATCACGCACCCCTCATTACTATGCTGGCAGCAGAGCGCAACGGCATCAGGCAGTCTTTAGCTTGACATGTCTTGGGAATAAGAGTCACACAGCTGAGGAGTTGTGGTCAGCTCTGCGGTCCGAGTTTAATAAATGGTTGTCTCCACTCAACCTGCAGCCTGGTAAGGCCGTGTGCGACAATGCTGCAAACCTGGGTGCGGCCCTTCGCCTGGGCAAGGTGACACACGTGCCTTGTATGGCTCACGTGTTGAACCTTGTTGTCCAGCAATTTTTAACACACTATCCCGGCCTAGATGGCCTTCTGACCAGGGCACGTAAACTGTCTGCAGTGCTCACTTCCGCCGTTCAACCGCCGCAGCTGAGCGACTTGCATCGCTCCAGAAGTCTTTCGGCCTGCCGGTTCATCGCCTGAAATGCGATGTGGCGACACGCTGGAATTCAACTCTCCACATGTTACAGCGACTGTGGCAGCACCGGCGAGCCCTGGTGCAATACGTCATGATGTATAGCCTGGGCCAACGAGATGCAGAAGTGGGGCAGATCACCCTGATGGAGTGATCTCAGATCAAGGACCTATGCACCGTTCTGCACAGTTTCGACATGGCGACGAATATGTTTAGCGCTGACAATGCCATTATCAGCATGACGATTACAGTCATTTACATGCTGGAGCACACGCTAAACACTATTCGGAGTCAGGGGGTGGGACAACAGGAAGGGGAGGAACTACAGGAGGATTCATATGCGCAAGACACAACAACATCACCAAGGTCCAGACGTTCATCATCACCAACGCGGCAGGCATGGGACCATGGGGGACAGGGATCAACAAGGGCGCATGGTAGCAGGCGAGATGTTGAGGAAGGTGCAGGAGGACATGAAGATATGGAGGACGAACTGTCCATGGACATGGAAGACTCAGCGGATGAGGGAGACCTTGGTCAAAATTCAGTTGAAAGAGGTTGGGGGGAGATGTCAGAGGAAGAAAGAACGGTTAGCACCTCTATGCCACAAACACAGCGTGGACTTGGTCCGCATGGCTGCGCAAGACACATGAGTGCCTTCTTGTTGCACTACCTCCAACATGACCCTCGGATTGTCAAAATTAGAAGTGATGATGACTACTGGCTTGCCACACTATTAGATCCCCGGGACAAGTCCAAATTTTGTGACATAATTCCACCCATAGAAAGGGACGCACGTATGCTGGAGTATCAGCATAAGCTGTTACTCGATCTTAGCTCGGCTTTTACACCAAACAACCGTGCAGGTGAAGGGAGTGATTCTCCCAGTTGTAACTTGACAAACATGGGACGGCATCGTCATCTTCAACAGTCTACCCGTACCAGTAGGACCGTATCTGGTGCTGGTAACAGCAATTTTATGGAATATTTTCATAATTTTTTTAGACCCTCCTTTGCAAGGCCACCAGAGACAACAAGTCTGACACATAGTCAACGGATGGAGAGGATGATACAGGAGTATCTCCAAATGAACATCGATGCAATGACTTTGCAAATGGAGCCTTGCTCCTTTTGGGCTTCAAATCTAGAAAAATTGACAGAGCTCTCCAGTTACGCCTTGGAGATTTTGTCGTGTGCAGCTGCCAGCGTTGTCTCTGAACGTGTCTTCTTCAGTGCTGCTGGGTGTGTGCTGACAGATAAGCGCACGCGTCTGTCCAGTGACAATGTGGACACACTGACGTTCATCAAAATGAACAAGTCATGGATCCAGAAGGAATTTACTACCCCTGTGTCATCCTGGGGAGAGTAAATGCTTGTGGATTTGGAATGTGCTTGATGCAAATCAAAACATCCTGTTTGCAACTAGGGCACAAGTGCTGCCACTGATGGGGTGTCTGTGTGCCCAATGTTGGGAAAAAAGGTAGACTCCGCTTGGAGTAACCCTTGCTTGATGTGTTTTTTAAAAATGATACAAGATGAACAGATCTGAAGGCAAGATGAAGGCAACATCATGTCTCCGCCTGCACTTTTCTCACAAACCTGCATTTTTCCAGGGACACCCTACTCAACACCGTCTACAGACAGCAGCCAGATCTCTTTCCCTCAGATGTGGTCAAATAAAAGGCCACTTACTGCGACCCATGACAAAGCTAAGTGGTTGACTCTATCCCTCTGTAAGCTGTTGGCTACCGAAATGCTGCCTTTACGCGTAGTGGTGTGAAGCCCCACAGGTGTAGTGTCGGTGCATTACCTTCAGGGACTCCACTCGGCTGGATCTGGTCACAGGTAGGAGATCTTCTTCTTGATTGTCGTGACGCCACTCTCAGTATTGCGGTCAGTGGGGACCGCCACTGCAGGTTGAGGGACGCCTGGGGCTGATGGTGAGTGCAGTTAGTTGGAATAGCCTCCTGAGAGTGAGGCAAGCCCCAGGGCCCTGTGTAGGTGCGTAGTACCACAAGGCGCAGAATAACTCCACACAGGCAGAATGTCTTTCAGGGTTTTTACTCACTTCAGGTGGCAGGGTGAGTAACCCGGGCGTAGCTGGGATGAACCAGGCGGGAACCAGGTGTCCTTCAGGCTGACTTGTGAGGGTGACTACTAACTCGCCTTCCTTAGCCCTTGGTGGTTTGGGGTGACCCCGACTTTGAGTCCCTATGGGGGTCACCCAGGGAAGTTGCTGAAGCCTCACTCCCCTTCGTTTGCCGTGTGCTTGTTGCCTGGACCAGCTCAGTCCAGCTGCTTGCCTCCTGTGAGCTATGGGCCCTAACTGTGGCTACGTGGCTGCGGCTTTTGTGGTGTTGTGGCGTGGGCTTTGAGAGCCCCACACCGGCAGGTTTAGCAAAAGAAAGCTGGATCTATCTCCGCTTCGGGATCTGCCGCCCGTTTGGGCCTGGTTCTCCCTAGCAGTCTCCTTACTTCCCACTCTGTGCTCTCTCTCTAGCTGGAGATGGGTTTCGGGTAGCACTCCTAGGTGACCGTTCTCCCCCGTCGGTAGCCACTGCGCGGACGCTGTCAGACTCCAGCAGCCCAGGGGAAGGGGTCAGCTCTCCTCGGAGCTCCCTGGACTCTGCCCTGAACTGGCTCACTGCTCCTCCTCTCCTGTTCTTGCCTACGCCACCTAGCAACCAGATTCTCTTACCACACCCCTTGAGAGGAGATGGAGGCTTTTGGCCCCCTCCACTATTCCAGTGAAGGTGAAGGCTTTTCCCCCTCCTGGGATCCCCAGGGGTCCTCTCATGGGTACATGTGTGAGACCTGATCACTATGCGCCTGTGTTCCACACCCCGGTCAGCCTTCTGGATTACCTGTGTTGTACTGTCCCCAGCATGGGTGCAGTACTCAGTGGTGCCTGACCAGGTCAGGGGCGCCACATTCCCCCTTAGTTATCACCAGCACGTCCTCGGGCTGCAAGACAACATTTTAAAATGCATAAAACATTAAAACATGTAAAACATTTTTTAAAAGCACCAGGTACCATACATCACCACCCTCCACCCACAAGTCCGTTAACCCACCCAAAACCCTTTCACGTTGGCCGCGACTTCAGCCACTTCTGGCAGGATGTAGAGGCGGCTTACATGGGCTGGTGGTTTCAGGGTATACCTGGCCTGGTGGATCCGCGCCTTCAGCCTCTTCTGGCAGGATGCAGAGGCGGCCTCCACAGTTGGTGCTGACCAGGTACCCTCTTTGTGGTGGAGAGCCAGGCCCCATAAACAGGCATGCTCTCTGGTCGCAGGTGAGCCAAGGCCCTATATACGGACGGGCTCCTCCTGGTTGCAGACGAGCCAAGCCCCTAAACAGGCTGACTCTGGTGGCGGTGGTGCCCTCTGGTGTAACTATTTACACTGCGAGAGTTTGTGGCTATAGCCAGTTCATAGCCTTAAGGTTCATTTCTCACATCAGTTTATGTGGGCACATACTTGAACTTTTAAAACGTTGCAAAACAAACTTTCCAAACTGGTCAAAACTTGCTGTACTTTACTTAAACTTAGGCAGATTCCTCTTCACCAGGGCTTGGGCCTGTAGGGCTGCGGCACCTGTTGCTTTCTTGACCTTTTTCCTCATCTGTAGTTGTCTCTTCAGTAGGTTCTTTGTCTTTTCTTTCTTTATGGCTGTCTTTCCTTTCTTCTTTGGGACATGGTACTACATCTAGGGCATACCAGCCTCTTTCGCCTCGATGCATAGTAAACTGTACGGAGTCTCCTGTACGCAGGTTCCTTCCAGGATGTCCTCTGGGCAGATTAGCTCTGACGTCTCTTCTGTTGACGAAGATACCTTCTTTTATACCAGGTGCTACGATGAACCCATATCCTGACTTGAGGCTGAAGTCCTCCACTACTCCTCTGCAAAGGGGTCCTCTGACCTGTGCTTTGGCTCTTCTCAGGAACCGTTTTTCTTGTAGGTCTCTGGCCGTGACTTCTCTCTGCTCTGGGGATGGCGGTGCAGGGAAAGACTGGGTTCTACTGCGGCGCTGTATCTTGCGGACTGGATTCTGCGAAGTGCAGCTTACAAGCTCCCAGGTAGGGCGGTTGGGCAGGTCTTCTTCAGCAGGAGGTGTCAGGTCTTCCTCGTCCCAGCGGGAATATGGCAGCATCTCCGGCTCTGGGACTAGCACTGCTGCTGGCTCCGGGGGCAACTCCTCAGCTTCTTGCCCTCCTCTCCCCCTTAGTTCTTCGCTGCACTCTGGTCGTGGCAGCGCCGGGGATGAGTGTTCCTCAGCTGGCCCAGGCGGTGGACTCTTCAGCGTGGTTGCTGCAGGGGTTGCCTTAGGGGTGTGCGGAGGGAGCATGTATCTGTCCACCATCTCCTGTGGGAACTTGGCCTCCAGGTCAGCCTTCAGCTGCCAGTATGCGGAGTCTTCACCTATTAGGGATTTCCTAGTAGGGACTTCCTTAGGCTGGGGAGCGGTGTCTGCTCTGGCCTTGCAGGCCGGGGAAAATGGTGATGCAATCTCTTGGCGGGCCGCGCCTGGCATGGTGGCGGCCTGGTCTTGGCGGGCCGCGCCCTGTATGGCGGCGGCCTGGTCTTGGCGGGCCGCGCCCTGTATGGCGGCGGCCTGGTCTTGGCGGGCCGCGCCCTGTATGGCGGCGGCCTGGTCTTGGCGGGCCGCGCCCTGTATGGCGGCGGCCTGGTCTTGGCGGGCCGCGCCCTGTATGGCGGCGGCCTGGATCGGCGTCGCAGCTGCGATGGGATCTGTGCAGGCTGGGCTGGGCGTCGCTGCAGGGACCGGGTCTTGGTGGGCCGAGCAGGGCATCGCTGCGGCGGCCGGGGCTTGGCGGGCCGAGCAGGGCATCGCTGCGGCGGCCGGGGCTTGGCGGGCCGAGCAGGGCATCGCTACGGCGGCCAGGGCTTGGCGGGCCGAGCAGGGCATCGCTGCGGCGGCCGGGGCTTGGCGGGCCGCACCTGGCATGGCTGCGGCCTGGCTCATCGTCGCCGCGCCGGGCGCCTCTTCTGGGACCGCGGTCGTAGCAGCAGGGGTTGGAGCACTTGCGCTGGCCGGGGCAACTCTGGACTCACCCATCAGTGGCACCATCGGGATCTGAGTCGTCGCCGCTCGATCTGGCAGGCGTCGCGCGGCTCCCTCCTCGTAGGTCCGAACCGCCGCAGCCATCTCCAGAAGCTCCGTGCGTCCCTCACTGAGCTGTCGCATGATCCTGGCCTCCAGCTGATCGCAGAAGATAGCAAGCTCCCGGCACCACCAGGCAGCAGAGCCTGGTTCTGGGTATCCACGTCCGGACTCCATCTCTTCTCTCTGCAGCAGCAGGCTTGTGGCTCTCTTTCCTTCCCGCCGTCTCTGGACGCCTCCGCTCTCATCACTAGCGAGGTCAGAACTCTGCAGGGGATCTCTGGGTAGCCACTCCTCTTCGTGGGCGGTAACTTCTTCCAGCGCGGGCTGCTGTTGTTTTTCAGCGCGCTTTTCATGGTGGCAATATGGCGGCGCTTCCAATTTTTCAAGCGGACCGCCCAGGCACATGGTCACCTGTCTGAACAGGTCTAGTCCTTATCCTGTTCGTGACGCCAGATGTGAAGCCCCACAGGTGTAGTGTCGGTGCATTACCTTCAGGGACTCCACTCGGCTGGATCTGGTCACAGGTAGGAGATCTTCTTCTTGATTGTCGTGACGCCACTCTCAGTATTGCGGTCAGTGGGGACCGCCACTGCAGGTTGAGGGACGCCTGGGGCTGATGGTGAGTGCAGTTAGTTGGAATAGCCTCCTGAGAGTGAGGCAAGCCCCAGGGCCCTGTGTAGGTGCGTAGTACCACAAGGCGCAGAATAACTCCACACAGGCAGAATCTCTTTCAGGGTTTTTACTCACTTCAGGTGGCAGGGTGAGTAACCCGGGCGTAGCTGGGATGAACCAGGCGGGAACCAGGTGTCCTTCAGGCTGACTTGTGAGGGTGACTACTAACTCGCCTTCCTTAGCCCTTGGTGGTTTGGGGTGACCCCGACTTTGAGTCCCTATGGGGGTCACCCAGGGAAGTTGCTGAAGCCTCACTCCCCTTCGTTTGCCGTGTGCTTGTTGCCTGGACCAGCTCACTCCAGCTGCTTGCCTCCTGTGAGCTATGGGCCCTAACTGTGGCTACGTGGCTGCGGCTTTTGTGGTGTTGTGGCGTGGGCTTTGAGAGCCCCACACCGGCAGGTTTAGCAAAAGAAAGCTGGATCTATCTCCGCTTCGGGATCTGCCGCCCGTTTGGGCCTGGTTCTCCCTAGCAGTCTCCTTACTTCCCACTCTGTGCTCTCTCTCTAGCTGGAGATGGGTTTCGGGTAGCACTCCTAGGTGACCGTTCTCCCCCGTCGGTAGCCACTGCGCGGACGCTGTCAGACTCCAGCAGCCCAGGGGAAGGGGTCAGCTCTCCTCGGAGCTCCCTGGACTCTGCCCTGAACTGGCTCACTGCTCCTCCTCTCCTGTTCTTGCCTACGCCACCTAGCAACCAGATTCTCTTACCACACCCCTTGAGAGGAGATGGAGGCTTTTGGCCCCCTCCACTATTCCAGTGAAGGTGAAGGCTTTTCCCCCTCCTGGGATCCCCAGGGGTCCTCTCATGGGTACATGTGTGAGACCTGATCACTATGCGCCTGTGTTCCACACCCCGGTCAGCCTTCTGGATTACCTGTGTTGTACTGTCCCCAGCATGGGTGCAGTACTCAGTGGTGCCTGACCAGGTCAGGGGCGCCACAGTGGACACACAGGATTTTACAGACCTTATGTCTGTCGCTGTGCCCCAGTACCACATGCCCAATCACCACTGCTTCTCCAAGAAAAGCATGCCCGCGCTACACCAGCATGTCGCACACAACATCACCACTTCCTTGAGAAAATCTGTGTGCGACAGGGTGCATTTCAACACAGATACTTGGACCAGTAAGCATAGACAGGGTCATTACATGTCACTGACTGGGCACTGGCAAACTATGGTGAGAGATGGAGAAGGGTCTGCTGTACAAGTCTTGCCGTCCCCACGAGTTGTTTCAATCCTTGTTCTGTATGTAGAAGTTAATACACTGCTTCTGCCTCTTCAACCTCGTGTGGGTCCTCTACCTTGGCGCAAACCCTGTGTGGTCAGGCCACCCTTCCTTGCAACTGCGCACAAGGACTACCACACACCTCCTTACTATGCTGGCAGCAGAGCTCAATGCCATCAGGCGGTCAAAGCTTTACTTTGAAATGTATGGGAAATGTGAGTCACACCGCTATTACAGAGAATAGTAGTCAGGCAGGGTCAAAACATTAATTGAGGAACAGGAACAGAATGGGACGGCCAGGAAAGAATCAGAAAACAAGCAGAGTTGAAATGCGTATCGGCCAACAAGGTACATAAACAGCAAGCAGGAAAAGTAGTCAGGTAACAAGCACACAAAATCATAAAACTGAACTGGGGGTAAAATTAACCAGAGGTTCATAGCTATGTCTGGCAGTGGTCTGCAGACAGGATGGGCATAAAAAAGGGTGTGGTGTCTTCCCATTGGTTGTAGCTGAATGATGGTATTTCATCTGTGAGATACCCACCAGCTACATTCAGCCAGAGATTCTGCATCTGTCAAGGTAATGCAGCCCAGTGGGTGAGCATAACCTGCGTCCACCTGCGCCGCTGGCATCGACTACTCTCACATCATCAGCACTATTCATGAAAGGAACACGTTGTCACCTGGCAACCGGAGTACAAATTGACGGAGCGGACTACGTTGGTGACTTAACAGCCGTGTGCGGCAATGATGCAAACATGGCTGCGGGCCATCCTCAGGGCAATGTGACACACGTGCCTTTTAGGGCTCACGTGTTGAACCGAATTCGCCAGCAATTTTTAAAACACCATCACGGCCTACATGGCCTTGTGCAGTGGGCACGCTCGCTATGTGCTCACTTCCATCGTGCGCACACAGCAGCTCAACAACTTTCATCACTCCGGAAGTCTTAGGGTCTGGCAGTTAAACGCCGTAAATGCGATGTTTCGACACGCAGGAATTGGAATCTGCACATGTTGCAGCGTGTGTGGCAGCACCGCAGAGCCCTGCTGAAATACGGTAAGACATATAGCCTGGGATAACTTGATCCAGAGGTGGTGCAGATCACGCTGCTGGAGTGGTGTCAGATCAAGGACCTATGCACCCTGCTACACAGTTTTGAAATGTCGACGAAGATGTTTAGCACTGGCAATGTCATTCTCAGCGTGACAATTCTGGTCATCTACATGATGGAGCACACTGTAATTATTATTCTGAGTCAGGTGTTGGGACAAGAGGAAGGGGAGGAAGTACAGGAGGAGTCATATGCGGAAGGGATAACAAGATCTACGAGGTCCAGATGGTCAGCGGCACCTATGCGGCATTCATGGTGAGGGAGAGGGATTAACAAGGGCGCATAGTATCAGCAAAAAGTGTTGATGAAAGTGCAGGAGCCCATGAAGAAATGGAGGACGAACTGGCGATGGGCATGGAAGACTCAGCAGATGAGTGAGAGCTTGCTCACATTTCGGTTGTGCGAGGTTGTGGGTAGAGGGCAGAGGAAGGATGCACGATTCTCACCTCTCTGCCACCAACACACCAAGGACTTGGTCCTCCTGGATGCACAAGACACATGAGCGCCTTCTTGCTGCACTACCTACATGACCCTCGGATTGTATGAATTTGAACTAATCCTGAATACTGGGTTGCCACACTGTTAGATCCCCGGTACAAGACAAAATTTGGCGAACTAATTCCTGCCATAGAAATAGACGCACGTATACAGGAGTATCTGCAGAATGTGGTACGCAATCTTAGATCTACTTGTCCACTAAACACCAGTGCTGCACAGAGTGAATCTCAACGCTTTGTCATGGATAGGAGGAAATGGTCTTTTACTTGTCCACATCGGAGGGACCGAGGGATGGCTGCTGTGCTGAGATGGCGTTGAGTACGGTGTCCCTGCACAGTTGCACTTTTGGTCATATCCCAAAATGAGTTGAAAAAGGACAGATGCTGTTGGAAAGGGGAACAGGTGTGTTGGAAAGGGGAAAAAAGTTTTGGTCCGTGGATTTGGTGGTTAAGCAACTGTAACATTTGCTGAAGAAACAACATCTGTTACAGTGGGACTGGCAGATTTGGATAAAGTGGTATATAATCTGTGACCGCTATATAACGAAAATTAATAAGAAAAGAAAGAGAAAGGTATATATCCCCATCAGCAGTCAGTGTCCACCGTGCTCCCAGTTGGAAAAGGAGAGGTTGGCAACTTGAAGGTTTGGTGGAGGATACAGAGCTGTGTGGCTATGAAACTAATAGTAGCCTGAACCGAGTTAGACGCCATTCGGATCTGGAGACTGTGAGCCCTGTTAGCGTCACAGGGTCCACATGCCCACCCAGCCCAGGAACTCCCTGTTAACAACACAGGGGCCATTGAGTACGCTGACCGTGTGCGTAGGGGCCACACCTGTGGACAGCAGGCGCATCAGCAGCAGCAGGCCTGTTAATGCCACTGGGCTGCACAAGCAGGACTGTTAGGACAGGAGCTGGTCTTAACCGTTCTGCGTTACCAACTGTGGTGGTGGCCTGCATCCACCACCCGATCCCTGCCTACCTCTGGCCTAAAGCCGCAATGGGTTCAACACATGGAGGTGTGCTCTTTCGGAGCATAATAGAAGACTGCGCACCTCCTTGTTGGCTCCAGCCCCTTTTATAACCTGGGTCCGCCCCAAACCAGGGTGAACCACAATGCACCTCCTGGAGACAAAAGTAGAGTGACACGTCATGAGTGGCATAACTAGCGTCCTATTTGGAAACGCAACTTCAATGATGACCTCATGGCTGCCATGACCCAAACACCTCACCAGTCATCGTCTGAGCATCAATAATGCGGTGACAAGTCATAGGTGTGGGCCTCTGCAAGCCATTTGGGAGGACACCTGATGCCCTGTGGTCTATATGGGACCCCCACATCAGGGCCAGGGCCAAAGAGTTCATTACCGGACCTAGTCTCTGATGCAGGAAGTGCCTGAGCATGCTCAGTAGCATGAAATACAGTCTCTGAAAAAAGACTATCAGCTTTAGCATGGTGTCTATGCCCAAAACAGGACTTAGACCCGGCACGGAATGCAAGCACCTGTGCAAAGAGGCTTTTCACACTTAGTGTGGGAGCATGCGCTGTATCCCGAAATGAAAACTTAGCGTCAGGAATGGCACAGTCAGGCTGAGCATACTCACTAGGCGAAACACTGTAATTATGCTGCAGCTGGGGTACATCGGCACACGCATGCGCACTAGCTGCCTCTCCACACTTAGACGTGGAGGGGAAATTTGTCTTGGAGATGCTGTCTATGAACAGAAGGAAAAGCTAAAGGAAGCCTGACTTTCTATCCCTCCGAATTATGAAATGCAGCAATGAATTCCATGAGTTTGCTATAACATTAGCGTAGCAAAATGTGCATGAGGGTGTGATGTAGAGGTGCTAGAAATAGCTTGTCACCAGTGGGGCACTAATGGAATACAACAGCCAGTTCTATGATGCCACAAAATGGCAGTATTTTGTGCTATCATTATAGCTTATTAAAAACAGAGCACGAGGTTGTCATGCAGAGGTGCTGCACATAGATTTGCAGTAGTGTGAATTGACAAAAGTACAATAGCCACGTTTAGGATACAACTAGGTACAGTGAGTGTTTGCTAGTAAAATTGCTTAGTTTAAAAAAGTTGTAGTGTGCAATGCAGGCAGACGTGCTATGCAAATGTCTTTGCACTAGTGGGACTATAGCAAAGTCCAATAGCCACGTATAGGATGCCACTAGGTACACTGAGTGTGTGCTAGTATAATGGCTTCGTTATAATTTGTTGGAGTGTGCAACGCAGGCAGATGCGCTCTGCAAATGTCTTGGCACTAGTGGGACTATAGCAAAGTCCAATAGCCACGTATAGGATGCCACTAGGTACACTGTGTGTTTGCTAGTATAATGGATGAGTTTAAAAAAGTTAGAGTGTGCAATGCAGGCAGACGTGCTGCAAATAACGTTCCAATACTGTGAATTGACAAAAGTACAATAGCCACGTTTAGGATACAACTAGGTACAGTGAGTGTTTGCTAGTATAATGGCTGAGTTTAAAAAAGTTAGAGTGTGCAATGCAGGCAGACGTGCTGCAAATAACGTTCCAATACTGTGAATTGACAAAAGTACAATAGCCACGTTTAGGATGCCACTAGGTACACTGACTGTTTGCTAGTATAATGGCTGAGTTTAAAAAAGTTAGAGTGTGCAATGCAGGCAGACGTGCTGCAAATAACGTTCCAATACTGTGAATTGACAAAAGTACAATAGCCACGTATAGGATGCCACTAGGTACACTGACTGTTTGCTAGTATAATGGCTGAGTTTAAAAAAGTTAGAGTGTGCAATGCAGGCAGACGTGCTGCAAATAACGTTCCAATACTGTGAATTGACAAAAGTACAATAGCCACGTTTAGGATGCCACTAGGTACAGTGAGTGTTTGCTAGTATAATGGCTGAGTTTAAAAAAGTTAGAGTGTGCAATGCAGGCAGACGTGCTGCAAATAACGTTCCAATACTGTGAATTGACAAAAGTACAATAGCCACGTTTAGGATGCCACTAGGTACACTGACTGTTTGCTAGTATAATGGCTGAGTTTAAAAAACTTGGAGTGTGCAATGCAGGCAGATGTGCTCTGCAAATGTCTTGGCACTAGTGGGACTATAGCAAAGTCCAATAGCCACGTATAGGATGCCACTAGGTACACTGACTGTTTGGTAGTATAATGGCTGAGTTTAAAAAAGTTAGAGTGTGCAATGCAGGCAGACGTGCTGCAAATAACGTTCCAATACTGTGAATTGACAAAAGTACAATAGCCACGTTTAGGATGCCACTAGGTACACTGACTGTTTGCTAGTATAATGGCTGAGTTTAAAAAAGTTAGAGTGTGCAATGCAGGCAGACGTGCTGCAAATAACGTTCCAATACTGTGAATTGACAAAAGTACAATAGCCACGTATAGGATGCCACTAGGTACACTGACTGTTTGCTAGTATAATGGCTGAGTTTAAAAAAGTTAGAGTGTGCAATGCAGGCAGACGTGCTGCAAATAACGTTCCAATACTGTGAATTGACAAAAGTACAATAGCCACGTTTAGGATGCCACTAGGTACACTGACTGTTTGCTAGTATAATGGCTGAGTTTAAAAAAGTTAGAGTGTGCAATGCAGGCAGACGTGCTGCAAATAACGTTCCAATACTGTGAATTGACAAAAGTACAATAGCCACGTTTAGGATGCCACTAGGTACAGTGAGTGTTTGCTAGTATAATGGCTGAGTTTAAAAAAGTTAGAGTGTGCAATGCAGGCAGACGTGCTGCAAATAACGTTCCAATACTGTGAATTGACAAAAGTACAATAGCCACGTTTAGGATGCCACTAGGTACACTGACTGTTTGCTAGTATAATGGCTGAGTTTAAAAAACTTGGAGTGTGCAATGCAGGCAGATGTGCTCTGCAAATGTCTTGGCACTAGTGGGACTATAGCAAAGTCCAATAGCCACGTATAGGATGCCACTAGGTACACTGACTGTTTGGTAGTATAATGGCTGAGTTTAAAAAAGTTAGAGTGTGCAATGCAGGCAGACGTGCTGCAAATAACGTTCCAATACTGTGAATTGACAAAAGTACAATAGCCACGTTTAGGATGCCACTAGGTACACTGACTGTTTGCTAGTATAATGGCTGAGTTTAAAAAACTTGGAGTGTGCAATGCAGGCAGATGTGCTCTGCAAATGTCTTGGCACTAGTGGGACTATAGCAAAGTCCAATAGCCACGTATAGGATGCCACTAGGTACACTGACTGTTTGGTAGTATAATGGCTGAGTTTAAAAAAGTTAGAGTGTGCAATGCAGGCAGACGTGCTGCAAATAACGTTCCAATACTGTGAATTGACAAAAGTACAATAGCCACGTTTAGGATGCCACTAGGTACACTGACTGTTTGCTAGTATAATGGCTGAGTTTAAAAAAGTTAGAGTGTGCAATGCAGGCAGACGTGCTGCAAATAACGTTCCAATACTGTGAATTGACAAAAGTACAATAGCCACGTATAGGATGCCACTAGGTACACTGACTGTTTGCTAGTATAATGACTGAGTTTAAAAAAGTTAGAGTGTGCAATGCAGGCAGACGTGCTGCAAATAACGTTCCAATACTGTGAATTGACAAAAGTACAATAGCCACGTTTAGGATGCCACTAGGTACAGTGAGTGTTTGCTAGTATAATGGCTGAGTTTAAAAAAGTTAGAGTGTGCAATGCAGGCAGACGTGCTGCAAATAACGTTCCAATACTGTGAATTGACAAAAGTACAATAGCCACGTTTAGGATACAACTAGGTACAGTGAGTGTTTGCTAGTATAATGGCTGAGTTTAAAAAAGTTAGAGTGTGCAATGCAGGCAGACGTGCTGCAAATAAGGTTCCAATACTGTGAATTGACAAAAGTACAATAGCCATGTTTAGGATGCCACTAGGTACAGTGAGTGTTTGCTAGTATAATGGCTGAGTTTAAAAAAGTTAGAGTGTGCAATGCAGGCAGACGTGCTGCAAATAACGTTCCAATACTGTGAATTGACAAAAGTACAATAGCCACGTTTAGGATGCCACTAGGTACACTGACTGTTTGCTAGTATAATGGCTGAGTTTAAAAAACTTGGAGTGTGCAATGCAGGCAGATGTGCTCTGCAAATGTCTTGGCACTAGTGGGACTATAGCAAAGTCCAATAGCCACGTATAGGATGCCACTAGGTACACTGAGTGTGTGCTAGTATAATGGCTTCGTTATAATTAGTTGGAGTGTGCAACGCAGGCAGATGCGCTCTGCAAATGTCTTGGCACTAGTGGGACTATAGCAAAGTCCAATAGCCACGTATAGGATGCCACTAGGTACACTGAGTGTTTGCTAGTATAATGGCTTCGTTATAATTAGTTGGAGTGTGCAACGCAGGCAGATGCGCTCTGCAAATGTCTTGGCCCTAGTGGGACTATAGCAAAGTCCAATAGCCACGTATAGGATGCCACTAGGTACACTGAGTGTTTGCTAGTATAATGGCTTCGTTATAATTAGTTGGAGTGTGCAACGCAGGCAGATGCGCTCTGCAAATGTCTTGGCACTAGTGGGACTATAGCAAAGTCCAATAGCCACGTATAGGATGCCACTAGGTACACTGAGTGTTTGCTAGTATAATGGCTTCGTTATAATTTGTTGGAGTGTGCAACGCAGGCAGATGCGCTCTGCAAATGTCTTGGCACTAGTGGGACTATAGCAAAGTCCAATAGCCACGTATAGGATGCCACTAGGTACACTGAGTGTTTGCTAGTATAATGGCTTCGTTATAATTAGTTGGAGTGTGCAACGCAGGCAGATGCGCTCTGCAAATGTCTTGGCACTAGTGGGACTATAGCAAAGTCCAATAGCCACGTATAGGATGCCACTAGGTACACTGAGTGTTTGCTAGTATAATGGCTGAGTTTAAAAAACTTGGAGTGTGCAATGCAGGCAGATGTGCTCTGCTAATGTCTTTGCACTAGTGGGACTATAGCAAAGTCCAATAGCCACGTATAGGATGCCACTAGGTACACTGAGTGTTTGCTAGTATAATTGCTTAGTTTAAAAAAGTTGGAGTGTGCAATGCAGGCAGATGTGCTCTGCAAATGTCTTTGCACTAGTGGGACTATAGCAAAGTCCAATAGCCACGTATAGGATGCCACTAGGTACACTGAGTGTGTGCTAGTATAATGGCTTCGTTATAATTAGTTGGAGTGTGCAACGCAGGCAGATGCGCTCTGCAAATGTCTTGGCACTAGTGGGACTATAGCAAAGTCCAATAGCCACGTATAGGATGCCACTAGGTACACTGAGTGTTTGCTAGTATAATGGCTTCGTTATAATTAGTTGGAGTGTGCAACGCAGGCAGATGCGCTCTGCAAATGTCTTGGCACTAGTGGGACTATAGCAAAGTCCAATAGCCACGTATAGGATGCCACTAGGTACACTGAGTGTTTGCTAGTATAATGGCTTCGTTATAATTTGTTGGAGTGTGCAACGCAGGCAGATGCGCTCTGCAAATGTCTTGGCACTAGTGGGACTATAGCAAAGTCCAATAGCCACGTATAGGATGCCACTAGGTACACTGAGTGTTTGCTAGTAAAATTGCTTAGTTTAAAAAACTTGGAGTGTGCAATGCAGGCAGATGTGCTCTGCAAATGTCTTTGCACTAGTGGGACTATAGCAAAGTCCAATAGCCACAGATAGGATGCCACTAGGTACACTGAGTGTTTGCTAGTATAATGGCTTACTTAGAATGAGTTGGAGTGTGCAGAGGACAAGAGGGTACAGTGGCAGGATTGTGGTGCTCTGGGTAGAGGAATGGAAGCCTGCCTTTCTATTCCCTCCTAATGGTGAAATGCAGGGAGGAAATCCCTGACCTGGGCTACACAGACGCTGTTGCTGTTTGCAGGACCTGTCACCTATGGCTCTCTGACCCTGCCGGTACGAGCCCTTAAAATGACTGCTAGAATGTGCTCTCCCTAAGCTGTCTAACGCTGTGTATGCAGCGCATACAGCTGTATCGGCGATAGGACAAAGGACGGAACTGCGACAGTGATGTCTGACACCAAAGACGCAGAAGGCAGATAATGGCGATCGTGAAGAAAATGTCCGGTTTTATAATGCAGGGACATGTGACATGCAGATCCTATCACACATGCCGTTGCTTCTCTGCCTCAAAGTCCACTTAGGTGTGTGTGTGTCTGTGATTGGCTGACATGCTGGCCAGCCCCACAAGACGCGCGCGCTTAGGGAAAGAAGACAAGAAAAAAAAAAAAAAAAATGGCGATCGCCATTATAGAAACAGCAGTGATCTGAAGGCGCTGTTCACGCACACTATACACTGAAATGTGATAATAGTTTGATTCACAGAGTGACTTACACTATTACAGCAGAAACCAAGCTAAGATTTAGCTGTTTTTTGGCTGCTAGAACCGTTCTCGAACGTTTCTAGAACTATCGAGCTTTTGCAAAAAGCTCGAGTTCTAGTTCGATCTAGAACATGCCCCAAAATCACTTGAGCCTAGAACTGGAGAACCACGAACCACGAACCGCGCTCAACTCTAGTAACGATGTAGTTCGTCGCTCCCGCGGCAGCACACATCACTCCGTGTGACACCGCAGAAACGAGGAACCTCTCCTTACCTGCCTCCCAGCCGCTATGAGGAAGGAAGGAGGTGGGCGGGATGTTCCGGCCACTCATCTCCGCCCCTCCGCTGCTATTGGGCGGTCGCTCAGTGACGTCGCTGTGACGCCGCACGGACCGTCCCCTTAGAAAGGAGGCGGTTCGCCGGTCACAGCGACGTCGCCGGGCAGGTAAGTATGTGTGACGGGTCTGGTCGGTGTTGTGCGGCATGGGCAGCGATTTACCCGTGTCGCGCAACAGATGGGGGCGGGTACCCACACTAGCGATATCGGGACCGATATCGCAGTGTGTAAAGTAGCCTTTAGTCACATGACCAAGACTGTATCTGTGTCCCTACAACACACTTGAGACAAATGTGTGTGTGAGCCTGCATTGTGGGGTATATATAATATATTATAGAGCTGGGAAGGATCATTCTAAGCAGTGAGCTGTTCCAGTATTTGTAGGAAAATACCCAGTAGAAGCATCAAACACAGCACCAATACCTCCCATCAGTATCCCACCACAGTGCCATGTAACCCATGCCCTACACTCCCATCTACACCAATACTATACAGGCACAAACTAGTATATCTGACTAAAAGCCCCCAAAATATGAAGAACGGCCTATAGTTGAGTGTGGATATAAAATCTATGTGAGCAGAGCTAGAATAGAAATCACTGATCGCATTGAAGTCATTCTGACCATAAATCACCATGATATCAAGGTGAGGAGTTGTGTGTTACTGCTGGGAGGAAAGGGTTAACAGTGGAATATTAAGGTGCATTTCTGTGTGCAGTGTTACTAGTCAATGTAACAATTCAGTATGAGCTGCTCTTGGTGCCGGGGGAGGGAGATGCTCTCCTGAGCAAGATAGATGGGGAATGAACATAATATCTATATAGTGTAAGGCAGGGGGTCTCAAACTCGGCTGGGTGTATGGGCCGCACAGAGGAAAAAAATAATTTGGGGGGCTGCATTCTTTGCAAGACAAAGTGACATTTTTATTGGTACCATATATGTATATATTTTTTTCACACACCTTTGGATGACTGATTTTCAACATTTTTCACTTGTTTATTATAACAAATGTGCACATTCTTTGGTTAAATCTAAAAAAAATAAATGTGATGTTAAAAAAAAGTCATGCCTTATTTTGTTTTTTTTTACATTTTATCCCTTTCTTTTAACTAATAGTGTTACAATTATGACGCTAGCGTTTTGTGAAGGGAATGCTTTGCCTACTTCCGTGACTATGGCCTTCCGGAACTGCTGCATTTTGGCTGACCTCTCCGCCTCGGGAATAAGAGACATAAAGTTCTCCTTGTAGCGTGGGTCTAACAGTGTTACCAACCAGTAATGATTGTCGGCCAAGATGTTCTTAACGCGAGGGTCACGAGACAGGCAGCTTACCATAAAGTCATCCATGTGCGCCAGACTCTTAACAGCCATCACTTCAGTATCCAGACCAACACGATGACTGAACATGCTGTCCTCCTCCTTCTCCTCCTCCTCCTCATCTACCCTGTCCTCTGGCCAGCCACGCTGAACTGAGCATATGACTGGTATGCATGTCATATCCTCAATTTGGCCGGAGAGTTGCTCCATGTCTTCATCTTCCTCCTCGTCATAGTCCTCCACTGCACGTTGTGATGAGACGAGGCTGGGCTATGTGTTATCACCCACACCCACTACTGTTTCTTGCTCCAACTCATCGTGTTCCGCCTGCAATGCATCTTGTTTGGTTTTGAGCAGAGACCGTTTTAGAAGGCAGATAAGCGGTATGGTGACGCTAATAATGGCGTCATCGCCGCTCACCATCTTGGTGGAGTCCTCAAAGTTTTGGAGGATGGTACATAGGTCGGACATCCATCTCCACTCCTCAGGTGTTATGTCTGGAGTTTGACCCATTTCCCGACGGCTTAGGTGATGCAGGTACTCAACAACTGCCCTCTTCTGCTCACATATCCTGATCAACATGTGCAGAGTTGAATTCCAACGCGTGGGGACATCACACACCAGTCTGTGAGCCGGAAGATGCAAACGACGCTGAAAGCCGGCAAGGCCGGCTGAAGCAGTAGGTGACTTTCGAAAATGTGCAGACAGGCGGCGAACTTTTACCAGCAGATCAGACAGCTCTGGGTATGACTTTAGAAACCGCTGAACCACGAGGTTGAGCACATGGGCCATGCATGGAACATGTGTCAGCTGGCCTCGCCTCAAAGCCGCCACTAGGTTCCGGCCATTGTCACACACAACCTTTCCTGGCTTTAGGTTCAGAGGTGTGAGCCAGTGATCTGCATGCTGTTTTAGAGCTGTCCACACCTCTTCTGCATTGTGGGATTTGTCACTTATGCAGATTAGCTGCAGCACAGCCTGTTGCCGCTTCGCCGAGGCAGTGCTGCAGTGCTTCCAGCTTGGGACTGGTGTGGAGGGTAAAGTGGATGAGGATGCGCAGGAGGAGGAGGAGGCTGAAGAGCATGACATTCCGGAGCTGTAGAGTGTGGGTGAAACCCTGACTGAGGTAGGGCCTGCAAACCTTGGTGTGGGAAGGACTTGTTCCGTTCCTCGCTCAAACTGGGTCCCAGCTGGGCTGGGCTGGGTAGGGCGTTGTGGGGGGTTTGTCTATCTCCGTTTGAGGTGAGTTTGTTTAAGTTAGCCTTTTCTTTGGCGTTTTTTGGAGCCCTGCGGGTTGGGGAGTTGGTATCGCCCAGTAAGGCGTTCCCCGGGGGCTTGGATTGGGGTGACATTGTCAGTGGAAAACGGAGTTGAATTTTGGATTAGGAAATCGAAAACTGATCAGAGAGGTGTGGGTAGACTAGTCCGTTTGGGGATGGTTGTGGCATCTGATATGTGCCCGTTCAAGTGTCTCGGGAATTTTCAACAGATCCGTCCGAAGGTGGATGGCCCCTTATTATGTCACGAGGATGGGTCCTTTTTATCGAGATACCAATTTGTGAGTGTTTTTAGGGCATGTTTGAAGTCGTTGGGGTTAGATCCGAAGTCTTTCGGATTGGGGCAGCGACGGAGGCCTCTATATGCGGCCTACCGGAGGAGACAGTTAAGCAGATTGGTAGGTGGAAGTCGCAGCGCTTTAAGTCGTATGTACGTCCCCAGGTGGTTGTTGGCAATTGAGGGGAAAAGGGGGGGGGGTATTAGGGTAGCAATGGGGGGGGAGAGTGTGTGTTTTTTGTCAATTTGGTTTGGTGAGGCAATAAAATGGTGTCGTCTGTACATTTTGTATTGCAGAAGCACCCCCCCTTCCTTCCCTGGTCTGGATCCTTGGCCACTCTTATGTGTATTGGGGAGCCCGACGAGCGGACGCGAGATGGAACGGGAGACAGCTAGGTTTTGAGAAGGACCTGGCTCTCGTGCGATGGCTCGGTGTTCGGGGGTTAGGGTGGAACAGGGTGTTGCAGGAGGTGCATAGATACGCCCGGTTGGACAGACCTCCTGACATCTTAGTGTTGCATGCCGGGGGGAATGATTTGGGTGGGCGTCCTTTTCGAATCTTGATAAAGGACATCAAACATGATTTGTTACGGTTATGGGTGTCGTTTCCAGGTCTAACGATAGTCTGGTCGGAGATAGTAGCGAGAAAGAGTTGGCAGAAAGCGCGGTCAGTTGACAGGTTGAACAAGGCGCGGGCGAAGGTTAATAGGGCGATCTCGAAGTTTGTTAGTCGGAACGGGGGTATAGCAATACGGCATGTTGAGTTGGAAAGGACGGAAGAGGAATTTTGGTTGGCTGACGGGGTACACCTTAATGCGGTGGGAACTGACTTATGGGCTTTTGGCTTGCAGGGAGGTATTGAGAGGGCCCTTTGGTTGCGGGGGGTCTCAGGCACTTGAAGGGTTTCAAGGTGCCTTCGTTGTGGTGTTGTTTATTGGTGGGTCCTTGAAGTTGGTTTAAAATTGGTTCGGGGATTCATCCGGGTATGGATCCCCTCATTGGCAGAATTGATGGTCCCCTGGTGATTTTGGGGGGGAACCCCGACGGGGTATGTCGGGGCCCCTGGGGGTGTGGTTGGGGTTGACGGAGGATTAACCCTTACCATTTGGTGCTCCTGAGCCAGTGTGGGTAACGGCTGGGAGCAAGTTGAGGTTTTTTATTGCTCGGTTATGGGAATCACCAGGGTTTTGGTAGCTTCAAGGACCTTACCACATTGCAAATTTTATTGGTTATGTATTCTTGTTAATAAAATGGCTGCTATGGCCAAAATTATCCAAAGATAAATTTGTGTCTGTGTAATTACTTTTAAATAAGAAATGGGAATGGAGGTGTGGGGTATGAAAGGAAGACCGGAGTCAACAATTCCAGGGTCAAGCATGTTTATTTGCGTAAGCTTCGTTCCAGGGTAGAAAGGGTAAGAGTGCCTTTCAGAATTCGAAGTGGTCGGACTGTACGGACCACCAAGAACTGCAGGAGAGCTTGAACATCTTCCCATGGATTTGCGACATCCTCCCTCATCAGTTACGTAGGTAAGCAGGTTCTCAGCATTGCAGCCCATTTGTTGTCTTAAGTTAGTTAAGCGGGGTTAACTAACCTGTCAGTTCAGCCTCAGGTCTAAAGCAGAGGCCTGGACTCCACTCCTTACTCCTCACTCCACAACTCTCCTTAAAAACAACTGACTCCTTTTTCCTGCCCCGGGGTCTCCAGACCCCTAGGTGGGCGTTTCCTTCCGTCTGGTCCTGCCCACTGGTGTGCCTGTCTTTCCCTGGGGGAGGTGACTAGGATTTTCTGGTTGGCTTTGTGTGACTTAGGTGAGGGAAGTTGTTATGCGGGGGCCTATGTGTGACTACCTGCAGTGTCAGGGCGTCACATATGTATGTGTGTATGTCTGCTAAAGGAATCCGCACCGTCATATTTACAAACACAAAATTTTGCAGACACCTCATGTGACTCAGGGAACGTCGTAGACTATGTTTTAACAGGAATATTTAACCCTGCGCTTTACAGTTACTCTCCAAAAAACCTGCCTCCATTAAACTGAATGGAGGTGGGAGCTGCAAGTTATTAATAGCAGCTGTGATTGGTTGCTATAGGAACAAAGGACATTCATAGTATAAGAAGCTTATGTGTGAGATAATATGATGTCAGTGGGGAGACAGATAGAGAGAGACAGACACAGACTGAGAGACAAACAGACAGAGACAGATAGGCATAGACAGACAGGGAAAGAGACAGAGACAAACAGACAGAGGCAGACAGGGAAAGAGACAGACAGAGATAGACAGGGAAAAAAGGCAGACAGACAGAGACAGAGAAAGAGACAGAGGCAGATAGGGAAACAGACAGAGACAAACATACAGAGACAGGCAGGAGAAAAGGCAGACCGACAGGGAAAGAGACAGACAGGGGAAGAGACAGACAGAGAGAGACAGACAGATAGAGACAGACAAAGAAATACAGAGATAGACAGGGAAAGAGACAAACGGGGAATGAGTCAGACAGAGAGAGACAAAGAGAGACAGGCAGAGAGAGACAGGGAAAGAGACAGACAGGGGAAGAGAAAGACAGAGACAGACAAAGAAATACAGAGACAGACAGGGGAAGAGACAGACAGGGGAAGAGACAGACAGGGGAAGAGACAGACAGACAGGGAAAGAGACAGACCTGGAAAAGAGACAGACCTGGAAAAGAGACAGGCCTGGAAAAGAGACAGACAGACATAGAAACAGACAGCCACAAAGAGAGAGAGAGACAGACAGACACAGAGAGACAGACAGAGATAGAGAGACAGACAGACATGGATAGAGATAGAGACACACAGAGACAGACAGATGACAGAGACTGGGAGAGAGACAGACAGAAGCATAAATCCCTAACTAAAACTTAACATTTAATGATAGTTTTAAAAGGTAAAAAAACACAAATCATGTAAATAGAATGACTCTCTTCTGTGCATAGAGTCAACATTTTGTGTTTGTAAATATGACGGTGCGGATTCCTTTAGCAGACATACACACATACATATGTGACGCCCTGACACTGCAGGTAGTCACACATAGGCCCCCGCATAACAACTTCCCTCACCTAAGTCACACAAAGCCAACCAGAAAACCCTAGTCACCTCCCCCAGGGAAAGACAGGCACACCAGTGGGCAGGACCAGACGGAAGGAAACGCCCACCTAGGGGTCTGGAGACCCCGGGGCAGGAAAAAGGAGTCAGTTGTTTTTAAGGAGAGTTGTGGAGTGAGGAGTAAGGAGTGGAGTCCAGGCCTCTGCTTTAGACCTGAGGCTGAACTGACAGGTTAGTTAAACTCGCTTAACTAACTTAAGATAACAAATGGGCTGCAATGCTGAGAACCTGCTTACCTACGTAACTGATGAGGGAGGATGTCGCAAATCCATGGGAAGATGTTCAAGCTCTCCTGCAGTTCTTGGTGGCCCGTACAGTCCGACCACTTCGAATTCTGAAAGGCACTCTTACCCTTTCTACCCTGGAACGAAGCTTAGGCAAATAAACATGCTTGACCCTGGAATTGTTGACTCCGGTCTTCCTTTCATACCCCACACCTCCATTCCCATTTCTTATTTAAAAGTAATTACACAGACACAAATTTATCTTTGGATAATTTTGGCCATAGCAGCCATTTTATTAACAAGAATACATAACCAATAAAATTTGCAATGTGGTAAGGTCCTTGAAGCTACCAAAACCCTGGTGATTCTCATAACCGAGCAATAAAAAACCTCAACTTGCTCCCAGCCGTTACCCACACTGGCTCAGGAGCACCAAATGGTAAGGGTTAATCCTCCGTCAACCCCAACCACACCCCCAGGGGCCCCGACATACCCCGTCGGGGTTCCCCCCCAAAATCACCAGGGGACCATCAATTCTGCCAATGAGGGGATCCATACCCGGATGAATCCCCGAACCAATTTTAAACCAACTTCAAGGACCCACCAATAAACAACACCACAACGAAGGCACCTTGAAACCCTTCAAGTGCCTGAGATCCCCCGCAACCAAAGGGCCCTCTCAATACCTCCCTGCAAGCCAAGAGCCCATAAGTCAGTTCCCACCGCATTAAGGTGTACCCCGTCAGCCAACCAAAATTCCTCTTCCGTCCTTTCCAACTCAACATGCCGTATTGCTATACCCCCGTTCCGACTAACAAACTTCGAGATCGCCCTATTAACCTTCGCCTGCGCCTTGTTCAACCTGTAAACTGACCGCGCTTTCTGCCAACTCTTTCTCGCTACTATCTCCGACCAGACTATCGTTAGACCTGGAAACGACACCCATAACCGTAACAAATCATGTTTGATGTCCTTTATCAAGATTCGAAAAGGACGCCCACCCAAATCATTCCCCCCGGCATGCAACACTAACATGTCAGGAGGTCTGGTCTATCCAACCGGGCGTATCTATGCACCTCCTGCAACACCCTGTTCCACCCTAACCCCCGAACACCGAGCCATCGCACGAGAGCCAGGTCCTTCTCAAAACCTAGCTGTCTCCCGTTCCATCTCGCGTCCGCTCGTCGGGCTCCCCAATACACATAAGAGTGGCCAAGGATCCAGACCAGGGAAGGAAGAGGGGGTGCTTCTGCAATACAAAATGTACAGACGACACCATTTTATTGCCTCACCAAACCAAATTGACAAAAAACACACACTCTCACCCCCCCCCATTGCTACCCTAATACCCCCCCCCTTTTCCCCTCAATTGCCAACAACCACCTGGGGACGTACATACGACTTAAAGCGCTGCGACTTCCACCTACCAATCTGCTTAACTGTCTCCTCCGGTAGGCCGCATATAGAGGCCTCCGTCGCTGCCCCAATCCGAAAGACTTCGGATCTAACCTCAACGACTTCAAACATGCCCTAAAAACACTCACAAATTGGTATCTCGATAAAAAGGACCCATCCTCGTGACATAATAAGGGGCCATCCACCTTCGGACGGATCTGTTGAAAATTCCCGAGACACTTGAACGGGCACATATCAGATGCCACAACCATCCCCAAACGGACTAGTCTACCCACACCTCTCTGATCAGTTTTCGATTTCCTAATCCAAAATTCAACTCCGTTTTCCACTGACATAATGTCACCCCAATCCAAGCCCCCGGGGAACGCCTTACTGGGCGATACCAACTCCCCAACCCGCAGGGCTCCAAAAAACGCCAAAGAAAAGGCTAACTTAAACAAACTCACCTCAAACGGAGATAGACAAACCCCCCACAACGCCCTACCCAGCCGGGTAGGGACCCAGCCCAGCCCAGCTGGGACCCAGTTTGAGCGAGGAACGGAACAAGTCCTTCCCACACCAAGGTTTGCAGGCCCTACCTCAGTCAGGGTTTCACCCACACTCTACAGCTCCGGAATGTCATGCTCTTCAGCCTCCTCCTCCTCCTGCGCATCCTCATCCACTTTACCCTCCACACCAGTCCCAAGCTGGAAGCACTGCAGCACTGCCTCGGCGAAGCGGCAACAGACTGTGCTGCAGCTAATCTGCATAGGTGACAAACCCCACAATGCAGAAGAGGTGTGGACAGCTCTAAAACAGCATGCAGATCACTGGCTCACACCTCTGAACCTAAAGCCAGGAAAGGTTGTGTGTGACAATGGCCGGAACCTGGTGGCGGCTTTGAGGCGAGGCCAGCTGACACATGTTCCATGCATGGCCCATGTGCTCAACCTCGTGGTTCAGCGGTTTCTAAAGTCATACCCAGAGCTGTCTGATCTGCTGGTAAAAGTTCGCCGCCTGTCTGCACATTTTCGAAAGTCACCTACTGCTTCAGCCGGCCTTGCCGGCTTTCAGCGTCGTTTGCATCTTCCGGCTCACAGACTGGTGTGTGATGTCCCCACGCGTTGGAATTCAACTCTGCACATGTTGATCAGGATATGTGAGCAGAAGAGGGCAGTTGTTGAGTACCTGCATCACCTAAGCCGTCGGGAAATGGGTCAAACTCCACACATAACACCTGAGGAGTGGAGATGGATGTCCGACCTATGTACCATCCTCCAAAACTTTGAGGACTCCACCAAGATGGTGAGCGGCGATGACGCCATTATTAGCGTCACCATACCGCTTCTCTGCCTTCTAAAACGGTCTCTGCTCAAAACCAAACATGATGCATTGCAGGCGGAACACGATGAGTTGGAGCAAGAAACAGTGGTGGGTGTGGGTGATAACACACAGCCCAGCCTCGTCTCATCACAACGTGCAGTGGAGGACTATGACGAGGAGGAGGATGAAGACATGGAGCAACTCTCCGGCCAAATTGAGGATATGACATGCATACCAGTCATATGCTCAGTTCAGCGTGGCTGGCCAGAGGACAGGGTAGATGATGAGGAGGAGGAGGAGGAGGAGGAGGAGAAGGAGGAGGACAGCATGTTCAGTCATCGTGTTGGTCTGGATACTGAAGTGATGGCTGTTAAGAGTCTGGCGCACATGGATGACTTTATGGTAAGCTGCCTGTCTTGTGACCCTCGCGTTAAGAACATCTTGGCCGACAATCATTACTGGTTGGTAACACTGTTAGACCCACGCTACAAGGAGAACTTTATGTCTCTTATTCCCGAGGCGGAGAGGTCAGCCAAAATGCAGCAGTTCCGGAAGGCCATAGTCACGGAAGTAGGCAAAGCATTCCCTTCACAAAACGCTAGCGTCATAATTGTAACACTATTAGTTAAAAGAAAGGGATAAAATGTAAAAAAAAACAAAATAAGGCATGACTTTTTTTTAACATCAAATTTTTTTTTTTTAGATTTAACCAAAGAATGTGCACATTTGTTATAATAAACAAGTGAAAAATGTTGAAAATCAGTCATCCAAAGGTGTGTGAAAAAAATATATATATATGGTACCAATAAAAATGTCACTTTGTCCTGCAAAGAATGCAGCCCCCCAAATTATTTTTTTCCTCTGTGCGGCCCATACACCCAGCCGAGTTTGAGACCCCCTGCCTTACACTATATAGATATCATGTTCATTCCCCATCTA
This sequence comes from Anomaloglossus baeobatrachus, assembly GCF_048569485.1. Lineage (NCBI taxonomy): Eukaryota > Metazoa > Chordata > Amphibia > Anura > Aromobatidae > Anomaloglossus > Anomaloglossus baeobatrachus. Next base: position 143,934 of record NW_027441949.1, read on the forward strand.
TCTTGCTCAGGAGAGCATCTCCCTCCCCCGGCACCAAGAGCAGCTCATATTGAATTGTTACATTGACTAGTAACACTGCACACAGAAATGCACCTTAATATTCCACTGTTAACCCTTTCCTCCCAGCAGTAACACACAACTCCTCACCTTGATATCATGGTGATTTATGGTCAGAATGACTTCAATGCGATCAGTGATTTCTATTCTAGCTCTGCTCACATAGATTTTATATCCACACTCAACTATAGGTCGTTCTTCATATTTTGGGGGCTTTTAGTCAGATATACTAGTTTGTGCCTGTATAGTATTGGTGTAGATGGGAGTGTAGGGCATGGGTTACATGGCACTGTGGTGGGATACTGATGGGAGGTATTGGTGCTGTGTTTGATGCTTCTACTGGGTATTTTCCTACAAATACTGGAACAGCTCACTGCTTAGAATGATCCTTCCCAGCTCTATAATATATTATATATACCCCACAATGCAGGCTCACACACACATTTGTCTCAAGTGTGTTGTAGGGACACAGATACAGTCTTGGTCATGTGACTAAAGGCTACTTTACACACTGCGATATCGGTCCCGATATCGCTAGTGTGGGTACCCGCCCCATCTGTTGCGCGACACGGGCAAATCGCTGCCCATGCCGCACAACACCGACCAGACCCGTCACACATACTTACCTGACCGGCGACGTCGCTGTGACCGGCGAACCGCCTCCTTTCTAAGGGGGCGGTCCGTGCGGCGTCACAGCGACGTCACTGAGCGACCGCCCAATAGCAGCGGAGGGGCGGAGATGAGTGGCCGGAACATCCCGCCCACCTCCTTCCTTCCTCATAGCGGCTGGGAGGCAGGTAAGGAGAGGTTCCTCGTTTCTGCGGTGTCACACGGAGTGATGTGTGCTGCCGCAGGAGCGACGAACTACATCGTTACTGCTGCAGTAACGATAATCGAGAATGGAGACCCATGTCACCGATGAGCGATTTTGCACGTTTTTGCAACGATGCAAAATCGCTCATCGGTGTCACACGCAGCAACATCGCTAATGCGGCCGGATGTGCGTCACAAATTCCGTGACCCCAACGACTCCGCATTAGCGATGTCGCAGCGTGTAAAGCCCCCTTTAGTGGGAGTGGTGTACAGGGTCTTAGCAGTAAAGAGTATTCCATATTTCTGCCAGATACCCACAGAGATATTGAAATCTGAAAAAAGAGACTTCTGCTCATTGAAGGTAAGAACTGCTCACATAGCGTTCAACTCCACAGCAAACGAGTGCTCTAGCACTGGCATCTCAGCAGGGATATTCCCCTACTACACATGTGTGTCTGGGTCGCTGTGACAGTTTACAGGACATAACTCAAGGCACCTAGATAGAAGGCAGAGGTACTGGGATTGGTTGGTTTTTGGTGACGGAGGTGCAGGGGCTGGCGCCCATGTGCAGTGCTGGCTAAGGTATATTGATGATATTTTGATTTTTTGGCAGGGCACTGTGGAGCAGCTCGAGACATTTATGGAGGAACTTAATAACAACACCTTTAACATCAGATTGACACATAAGCATAGCAGCAGTTGCGTTGACTTCCTGGATATTAAAATTTCATTCGGTTCTGAGCGAATTGTTCAGACCGACGTCCATAGGAAGGAAACATCAGTCAACGCACTGCTGCATGCTTCTTCTGCTCATACCCCCTCCACCATCCGGGCCGTACCGACTGGCCAGTTCCTCAGGATGAAGCAAATTTGTTCGTCAGACACTGCTTTTGAACAACAGTCTGCCGACCTCCAGCGCCATAGGGGTGGCAAAGGCGGTCTTCCCCCGGTCTGCCTCAGCAACGGACACTAGCCAATAGTGACTAGTGAGATCAAGGGTAGAAAAATAATTTGCAGTTCTCAATGCAGCTAGCGATTCCTCAATACGGGGGAGTGGTGCCGTCCTTCTTCTTTAACAGGACCAACGGAGCTGCCCAAAGGCTACAACTGTCACGGATAACCCCAGCCGCCTTCATGTTGCTCAACATGTCCTTGGTACACTGGTAATGTGAAGGTGGTATTGGCTTATAGCTCTCTTTGATGGGTGGGTGTGCACCTGTGGGGATGTAGTGTTGGACCCCTTTTATTCCCCCAAAATCTGGCGGATGTTTGCTGAAGACTTGCTCGCTCGTATTCTTGCACTACCCTGTGGACCCGCTTCTTGTGATGTGAAGGTGTGGAGTCAGTGCCTACGTGTAATTCCTTACACCACTCCTCTGGCTGACTTGGTGAGCAGTCACTGACTGGGTGGGGTGCAGTAATAGTGGATGCTGCTACTTGGATAGCATGGGTATCTACTGTGAACAGCTTATCAATGGTGGCAAGTCGGGGCAGCTTAACCTCCTGCTCTCCGCAGTTTAACACTCTCACGGGCACTCTTCCCTTCCGCACTAATGAATAAAACTATGATGTAAATATCATATAGATACCCCACAATTGTAAATAAAGGTAGGTTATGGGAAAAGGGGGAACAGGGAAAGAGGAAAATAGTGTAATAAAGTATACCTTCTGGGGGTGAGAGGAAACGGCAGCACAGCCAGTGGAGGTGAAGCAAAAGGAAGCCTGCAACTAAAGAGTTGAGAGCGTTATCACATGGTGACTGAGCCTGATTGTAAAGGGAGCATAGAGTGGAGCATACTCTGGGCACGTTAGAACCCAAGTTCTTAAACCATGAATATGGACCCCTTTTATTCTCCCAAAGTCTAGCGGATGTTTGCTGAAGACTTGCTCGTATTCTTGCACTACCCTGTGGACCCGCTTCTTGTGATGTGAAGGTGTGGAGTCAGTGCCTACGTGTAATTCCTTACACCACTCCTCTGGTTGACTTGGTGAGCTGTCACTGAATGGGTGTGGTGAAGTAACGGTGGATGCTGTGGCTTGGATATCATATTAAATATAGGGACCCCCATACAGTAGTATGAGAAATTTTTTTGTATTCAATGATCGGTATTACCTTCAGGGGCGCGGCACGTGGACGTGCGTTCCATTAGCCTCACTGCATTCCACTCCCATACAGGAAGTGGGCGCAGCTATTACTACGGTCGCACATAAAAGAACCCACAGCCACCACTGCACACAGCTGACTCCACCACTGGAAACCCACTTCTACACCAACGCAGGTAAGACAGGATCGGCACCTCTATGCTCCCGTTACAATCAGGCTCAGTCACCATGTGATAATGCTCTCAACAATTTAGTTGCAGGCTTCCCCTTGCTTCACCTCCACTGGCTGTGCTGCCATTTCCTCTCCCCCCTGGAAGGTATACTTTATTACACTATTTTCCTGTTTCCCTCTTCTCCCTTTTCCCATAACCTACCTTTATCTGCATTTGTGGGGTATCTATATACTATTTATATCACAGTTTTATTCATTAATACGGAAGGGAAGAGTGCGCGTGAGAGTGTTGAACTGCGGAGAGCAAGAGGTTAAGCTGCCCCGATTTGCCACCATTGATAAGCTGTTCACAGTAGATACACATGCTATCCAAGCAGCAGCAGCATCCACCATTACTGCACCCCACCCAGTCAGTGACAGCTCACCAAGTCAGCCAGAGGAGTGGTGTCAGGAATTACACGTAGGCACTGACTACACACCTTCACATCACAAGAAGGGGGTGCAAGTGTGACGCCCTGGACTAGCCAGTTGGTCACAGACATAACACACACACACACCCCCTTTCCCGGATAGTTACACTAGTCAGACACAAAACCGTTGTTGCCTCCCTCCAGGGGCTGATGTCCACACCAGGTGGGGCGGAGCCAGGCGGTTGGCCCCACCCACCAAGGAGTTCACAGGCCTGGAGGTGGGAAAACCAGTTAGTTAGTTGAAGTTCAGTTAAGAGTTGAACCGTGGAGGTAGTGAGTTCAGTGAAGAGCCCAGTTTTGGGTAGGAGTGCAAAACTGCTAGTGTCTGGGTCAGATCCCAGGCACTATGGGGAGATAAGGTATGCACACCAGTGACTATGTAAGGGGAATACATGAAATAGCAGAAACTGCTGTGTGAATACTGACTTGAAAAATTCAATAGCTATATGCAAGAGTGAATATGTGAAAAATGGAATCTGCATTACTGCCATGAACATATGAATCAAGAGAAATTTAGCTACTGAATTGATCAATGCAATAGAGCCCCAACACTACGCCAAAGTATTTCTCTACGTTGGGGTCCCTAGCTTGTGTGTGTCCTCTCATGCAGTTAAAAAACCTACCGTGTATGGGAAGCTGAGACCCAGGCTATTTATGCGTATGATATGGATTGGCAATAGGTGTGGTTGGGGAGGGTTCACAAACTAAAAAATACTAACAAATAGGAATAACGTTTGGAACACCATTCTAAGTCCGAACTGGGTGCAAAAACCTAAAAAAACATCACTATGGGGAGATAAGGTATGCACACCAGTGACTATGTAAGGGGAATACATGAAATAGCAGAAACTGCTGTGTGAATACTGACTTGAAAAATCCAATAGCATTAATTCACATAATCCTAGTGACTGCGCACACAACATGGCCAAACGAAAACAAAAGACAGTACCTGGCCATTCAATCAAATGGAAACTCATAGGCAACACAGTCCATTAGACTAGGCAATTACATGCAGCCAAACAAAGTTCATGGGCCTTGCCTCAGAGTCGAACCCACAACCTCTTGGAGAACAAGCAAAGAGCCTACCACTAAACCAACTCAGTGAAGTTGGAAACCGACTCTACATTAATTAACATAATCCTAGTGACTGCGCACACAACATGGCCAAACAAAAGCAAAAGACAGTACCTGGCCTATCTATCCAATGGAAACTCATAGGTAACACAGTACATTGGACTAGGCAATTACATGCAGCCATACAAAGCCCATGGGTCTTGCCCCAGAGTCGAACCCACAACCTCTCGTAGCCAGGGCAAAGAGCCTACCACTACACCAACACAGAGAAGTAGGTGAATGACTCTACATTAATTCACATAATCCTAGTGACTGCGCACACAACATGGCCAAACAAATGCAAAAGACATTATCTGGCCTATCAATCCAATGGAAACTCATAGGCAACACAGTCCATTAGACTAGGCACTTACATGCAGCCATGTAAAGTTCATGGGCATTGCCTCAGAGTCGAACCCACAACCTCTTGGAGAACAAGCAAAGAGCCTACCACTAAACCAACTCAGAGAAGTTGGAAACCGACTCTACATTAATTAACATAATCCTAGTGACTGCGCACACAACATGGCCAAACAAAAGCAAAAGACAGTACGTGGCCTATCAATCCAACGGAAACTCATAGGTAACACAGTACATTGGACTAGGCAATTACATGCAGCCATACAAAGCCCATGGGCCTTGCCCCAGAGTCAAACCCACAACCTCTCATAGCCAAGGCAAAGAGCCTACCAATACACCAACACAGAGAAGTGGAAAACCATTTCTACATTAATTCACATAATCCTAGTGACTGCGCACACAACATGGCCAAACAAAAGCAAAAGACAGTACCTGGCCTATCAATCCAATGGAAACTCATAGGCAACACAGTCCATTGGACTAGACAATTACATGGAGACATACAAAGTCCATGGGCCTTGCCTCAGAGTCAAACCCACAACTTCTCGCAGCCAAGCAAAGAGCCTACCACTACACTAACACAGAGAAGTGGGAAACTGATTCTACATTAATTCACATAATCCTACCGACTGCGCACACAACACGGCCAAACAAAAGACAATACCTGGCCTATCAATTCAATGGAAACTCATAGGCAACACAGTCCATTGGACTAGGCAATTACATGGAGACATACAAAGTCCATGGGCTTTGCCTAAAAGTCAAACCCACAACTTCTCGCAGCCCAAGCAAAGAGCCTACCACTACACCAACACAGAGAAGTTGGTAACTGAGTTTACATTAATTCACATAATCCTAGTGACTGCGCACACAACATGGCCAAACAAAAGCAAAAGACAGTACCTGGCCTATCAATCCAATGGAAAATCATAGGCAACACAGTCCATTGGACTAGACAATTACATGGAGACATACAAAGTCCATGGGCCTTTCCTCAGAGTCAAACCCACAACCTCTCGCAGCCAAGCAAAGAGCCTACCACTACACCAACACAGAGAAGTGGGAAACTGATTTTACATTAATTCACATAATCCTACCGACTGCGCACACAACATGGCCAAACAAACGACAATACCTGGCCTATCAATCCAATGAAAACTCATAGGCAACACAGTCCATTAGACTAGGCAAATACATGCAGCCATATAAAGTTCATGGGCCTTGCCTCAAAGTCGAACCCACATCCTCCTGGAGAACAAGCAAAGAGCCTACCACTAAACCAACACAGAGAAGTTGGAAACCGACTCTACATTAATTCACATAATCCTAGTGACTGCGCACACAACATGGCCAAACAAAAGCAAAAGACATTACCTGGCCTATCAATCCAATGTAAACTCATAGGTAACACAGTACATTACTAGGATTATGTGAATTAATGTAGAGTCAGGTTCACATTTCTCTGTGTTGGTGTAGTGGTAGGCTCTTTGCTTGAGCTGCGAGAGGTTGTGAGTTAGACTTTGTATGGCTGCATGTTATTGCCTAGTCCAATGGACTATGTTGCCTATGAGTTTCAATTGGATTGATAGGCCAGGTACTGTCTTTTGCTTTTGTTTGGCCATGTTCTGTTCGCAGTCACTAGGATTATGTGAATTAATGTAGAGTCATTCACCTACTTCTCTGTGTTGGTGTAGTTGTAGTCTCTTTGTTGCTTATGAGTTTCAATTTGATTGATAGGCCAGGTACTGTCTTTTGCTTTTGTTTGGCCATGTTATGTGCGCAGTCACTAGGATTATGTGAATTAATGTAGAGTCATTCACCTACTTCTCTGTGTTGGTGTAGTGGTAGTCTCTTTGCTTAAACTGCGAGAGGTTGTGGGTTCGACTCTGAGGCAAAGCCCATGGAGTTTGTATGGCAGCATGTAATTGCCTAGTTCAATTGACTGTGTTGCCTATGAGTTTCCATTGAATTGATAGGCCAGGTATTGTCTTTTGTTTGGCCATGTTGTGTGCGCAGTCACTAGGATTATGTGAACTAATGTAAACTCAGTTTCCAACTTCTCTGTGTTGGTGTAATCGTAGGCTATTTCCTTGGGCTGCGAGAAATTGTGGGTTTGACTCTGAGGCAAAGTCCATGGACTTTGTATGGCTGCATGTAATAGCCAAGTCCAATGGACTGTGTTGCCTAAGAGTTTCCTTTGAATTGATAGGCCAGGTATTGTCTTTTGTTTGGCCATGTTGTGTGCGCAGTCGGTAGGATTATTTGAATTAATGTAGAATCAGTTTCCCACTTTTCTGTGTTGGTGTAGTGGTAGGCTCTTTGCTTGGGCTGCGAGAGGTTGTGGGTTCGACTCTAATGCAAGGCCCATGGACTTTGTATGTCTCCATGTAATTGTCTAGTCCAATGGACTGTGTTGCCTATGAGTTTCCATTGGTTTGATAGGCCAGGTACTGTCTTTTGCTTTTGTTTGGCCATGTTATGTGCGCAGTCACTAGGATTATGTGAATTAATGAAGAATTGGTTTTCCACTTCTCTGTGTTGGTGTATTAGTAGGCTCTTTCCTTGGGCTACGAGAGGGTGTGGGTTCGACTCTGGGGCAAGGCCAATGGGCTTTGTATGGCTGCATGTAATTGCCTAGTCCAATGTACTGTGTTAGCTTTGAGTTTCCATTGGATTGATAGGCCAGGTGCTGTCTTTTGCTTTTGTTTTGCCATGTTGTGTGCGCAGTCACTAGGATTCTGTGAATTAATGTAGAGTTTGTTTCCAACTTCTCTGTGTTGGTTTAGTGGTAGGCTCTTTGCTTGTTCTCCAAGAGGTTGTGGGTTCGACTCTGAGGCAAGGCCCATTAACTTTGTATGGCTGCATATATTTGCTTAGTCTAATGGACTATGTTGCCTATGATTTCATTGGATTGATAGGCCAGATAATGTCTTTTGCATTTGTTTGGCCATGTTGTGTGCGCAGTCTCTAGGATTATGTGAATTAATGTAGAGTCCTTTACCTACTTCTCTGTGTTGGTGTAGTGGTAGTCTTTTTGCTTAAGCTGCGAAAGGTTGTTGGTTCGACTTTGAGGCAAGGCCCATGGAGTTTGTATGGATGCATGTAATTGCCTATTTCAGTTGACTGTGTTACCTATGAGTTCCTATTGGATTGATAGGCCAGGTACTACCTTTTGCTTTTGTTTGGCCATGTTGTGTGCGCAGTCACTAGGATTATGTGAACTAATGTAAACTCAGTTTTCAACTTCTCTGTGTTGGTGTAGTGGTAGGCTCTTTTCTTGGGCTGCGAGAAAATGTGGGTTTGACTCTGAGGGAAAGCCCATAGACTTTGTATGGCTGCATGTAATTGCCTAGTCCAATGGACTGTGTTGCCTATGAGTTTTCATTGGACTGATAGGCCAGGTATTGTCTTTTGTTTGGTTATGTTGTGTGCGAAGTCGGTAGGATTATGTGAATTAATGTAGAATCAGTTTCCCACTTCTCTGTGTTGGTGTAGTGGAAGGCGCTTTGCTTGGCTGCGAGAAGTTGTGGGTTTGACTCTGAGGCAAGGCCCATGGACTTTGTATGGCTGCATGTAATTGCCTAGTTCAATGGACTGTGTTGCCTATGAGTTTCCATTGGCTTGGTAGGCCAGGTAATGTCTTTTGCTTCTGTTTGGCCATGTTGTGTGCGCAGTCACTAGGATTATGTGAATTAATGTAGATGCAGCTTCCTACTTCTTTGTGTTGGTGTGGTTGTAGGCTCTTTGCTTGTTCTGCCAGAGGTTGTGGGATAGACTCTGAGGCAAGGCCCATGGACTCTGTATGGCTGCATGTAATTGCCTAGTCCAATGGATGGGGTTGCCTCTGAGTTTCCATTGGATTGATAGGCCAGGTACTGTCTTTTGCTTTTGTTTGGCCATGTTGTGTGCGCAGTTACTAGGATTATGTGAGTTAATGTAGAGTCGGTTTCACACTTCTCCGTGTTGCTGTAGTGGTAGGCTTTTTTCTTGGGCTGCGAGAGGTTGTGAGTTCGACTCTGAGGCAAGGCCCATGGACTTTTTATGGCTGCATGTAATTGCATAGTCCAATGGACTGTGTTACCTATGAGATTCCATTGGATTGATAGGCCAGGTGCCTTCTTTTGCTTTTGTTTGGCCATGTTTTGTGCGCAGTCACTAGGATTATGTGAATTAATGTTGAGTCAGTTTCCCACTTCTCTGTGTTGGTGTAGTGGTAGGCTCTTTGCTTGGGCTGGGAGAGTTTATGAGTTCGACTCAAATGCAATGCTCATGGACTTTGTATGGCTGCATGTAATTGCCTAGTCCAAAGGACTGTGTTGCCTATGAGTTTCCATTGGATTGATAGGCCAGGTATTGACTTTTGCTTTCGTTTGGCCATGTTGTGTGCGCAGTCACTAGGATTATGTGAATTAATATAGAGTCAGTTTCACATTTCTCTGTGTTGGTGTAGTGGTAGGCTCTTTGCTTGAGCTACTAGAGGTTGTGGATTTGACTCTGAGGCAAGGCCCTTGGACTTTTTATGGCTGCATGTAATTGCCTAGTATAATGGACTGTGTTGCCTATGAGTTTCCATTGGATTGATAGGCCAGGTATTGACTTTTGCTTTCGTTTGGCCATGTTGTGTGCGCAGTCACTAGGTTTATGTGAATTAATGTAGAGTCAGGTTCACATTTCTCTGTGTTGGTGTAGTAGTAGGCTCTTTGCTTGAGCTGCGAGAGGTTGTGAGTTCAACTTTGAGGCAAGGCCCATGGACATTGTATGGCTGCATGTTATTGCCTAGTCCAATGGACTATGTTGCTTATGAGCTTCAATTGGATTGATAGGCCAGATACTGTCTTTTGCTTTTGTTTGGCCATGTTGTGTGCGCAGTCACTAGGATTATGTGAATTAATGTAGAATCATTCACCTACTTCTCTGTGTTGGTTTAGTGGTAGGCTCTTTGCTTGTTCTCCAAGAGGTTGTGGGTTCGACTCTGAGGCAAGGCCCATGAACTTTGTATGGCTGCATGTATTTGCCTAGTCTAATGGACTGTGTTGCCTATGAGTTTCCATTGGATTGATAGGCCAGATAATGTCTTTTGCATTTGTTTGGCCATGTTGTGTGCACAGTCACTAGGATTATGTGAACTAATGTAAACTCTGTTACCAACTTCTCTGTGTTGGTGTAGTGGTAGGCTCTTTCCTTGGGCTGCGAGAAATTGTGGGTTTGACTCTGAGGCAAGGCCCATGGACTTTGTATGGCTGCATGTAATTGCCTAGTCCAATGGACTATGTTGTCTATGAGTTTCCATTGGATTGATAGGCCAGGGACTGTCTTTTGCTTTTGTTTGGCCATGTTGTGTGCGCAGTCACTAGGATTATGTGAATTTATGTTGAGTCAGTTTCGCTCTTCTCTGTGTTGGTGTAGTGGTAGGCTCTTTGCTTGGGCTGAGAGAGGTTGTGGGTTTGACTCTGAGACAAGGCCCATGGACTTTGTATGGCTGCATGTAATTGCCTAGTCCAATTGATTGCGTTGCCTATGAGTTTCCATTGGATTGATAGGCCAGGTACCGTCTTTTGCTTTTGTTTGGCCATGTTGTGTGCGCAGTCACTAGGATTATGTGAATTAATGTAGAATCTGTTTTCCACTTCTCTGCGTTGGTGTATTGGTAGGCTCTTTGCTTGGGCTACGAGAGGTTGCGGGTTTGACTCTGGGGCAAGGCCCATGGGCTTTGTATGGCTGCATGCAATTGCCTAGTCCAATGTACTGTGTTACCTATGAGTTTACATTGGATTGATAGGCCAGGTAATGTCTTTTGCTTTTGTTTGGCCATGTTGTGTGCGCAGTCACTAGGATTATGTGAATTAATGTAGAGTCAGTTTCCAACTTCTCTGTGTTGGTTTAGTGGTAGGCTCTTTGCTTGTTCTCCAAGAGGATGTGGGTTCGAATCTGAGGCAAGGCCCATGAACTTTGTATGGCTGCATGTATTTGACTAGTCTAATGGACTGTGTTGCCTATGAGTTTCCATTGGATTGATAGGCCAGGTATTGTTTTTTGTTTGGCCATGTTGTGTGCGCAGTCGGTAGGATTATGTGAATTAATGTAGAATCAGTTTCCCACTTCTCTGTGTTGGTGTAGTGGTAGGCTCTTTGCTTCGGCTGCGAGAAGTTGTGGGTTTGACTTTTAGGCAAAGCCCATGGACTTTGTATGGCTGCATGTAATTGCCTAGTCCAATGGACTGTGTTGCCTATGAGTTTCCATTGAATTGATAGGCCAGGTATTGTCTTTTGTTTAGCCATGTTGTGTGCGCAGTCGGTAGGATTATGTGAATTAATGTAGAATCAGTTTCCCACTTCTCTGTGTTGGTGTAGAGGTAGGCTCTTTGCTTGGCTGCGAGAGGTTGTGGGTTTGACTCTGAGGCAAGGCCCATGGACTTTGTATGTCTCCATGTAATTTTCTAGTCCAATGGACTGTGTTGCCTATGAGTTTCCATTGGATTGATAAGCCAGGTACTGACTTTTGCTTTTGTTTGGCCATGTTGTGTGCGCAGTCGGTAGGATTATGTGAATTAATGTAGTACCAGTTTCCCACTTTTCTGTGTTGGTGTAGTAGTAGGCTCTTTGCTTGGCTGCGAGAGGTTGTGGGTTTGACTCTGAGGCAAGGCCCATGGACTTTGTATGTCTCCATGTAATTGTCTAGTCCAATGGACTGTGTTGCCTATGAGTTTCCATTGGATTGATAGGCCAGGTACTGTCTTTTGCTTTTGTTTGGCCATGTTGTGTGCGCAGTCACTAGGATTATGTGAATTAATGTAGAGTCAGTTTCCAACTTCTCTGTGTTGGTTTAGGGGTAGGCTCTTTGCTTAAGCTGCGAGAGGTTGTGGGTTCGACTCTGAGGTAAGGCCCATGGAGTTTGTATGGCTGCATATAATTGCGTAGTTCAATTGACTGTGTTGCCTATGAGTTCCCATTGGATTGATAGGCCAGGTACTGCCTTTTGCTTTTGTTTGGCCATGTTGTGTGCGCAGTCACTAGGATTATGTGAATTAATGTAGAGTCAGGTTCACATTTCTCTGTGTTGGTGTAGTGGTAGGCTCTTTGCTTGAACTGCGAGAGGTTGAGAGTTCGACTTTGAGGCAAGGCCCATGGACGTTGTATGGCTGCATGTTATTGCCTAGTCCAATGGACTATGTTGCCTATGAGTTTTAATTGGAATGATAGGCCAGGTACTGTCTTTTGCTTTTGTTTGGCCATGTTGTGTGCGCAGTCACTAGGATTATGTGAATTAATGTAGAGTCAGTTTCACACTTCTCTGTGTTGCTGTAGTGGTAGGCTTTTTTCTTGGGCTGCGAGAGGTTGTGAGTTCGACTCTGAGGCAAGGCCCATGGACTTTGTATGGCTGCATGTAATTGCATAGTCCAATGGACTGTGTTACCTATGAGTTTCCATTGGATTGATAGGCCAGGTACTGTCTTTTGCTTTCGTTTGGCCATGTTGTGTGCGCAGTCACTAGGATTATGTGAATTTATGTTCAATTAGTTTCGCACTTCTCTGTGTTGGTGTAGTGGTAGGCTTTTTGCTTGAGCTGTTAGAGGTTGTGGGTTTGACTCTGAGGCAAGGCCCATGGACTTTGTATGGCTGCATGTAATTGCATAGTCCAATGGACTGTGTTACCTATGAGTTTCCATTGGATTGATAGGCCAGGTATCGACTTTTGCTTTCGTTTGGCCATGTTGTGTGCACAGTCACTAGGATTATGTGAATAATTTGTAGAGTCAGTTTCACATATCTCTATGTTGGTGTAGTGGTAGGCTCTTTGCTTGGGCTGCGTAGATGTTGTGGGTTTGACTCTGGGGCAAGGCCCATGGACTTATTATGGCTGTATGTAGTTGCCTAGTCTAATGGACTGTGTTGCCTATGAGTTTCCATTGGATTGATAGGCCAGGTACTGTCTTTTGCTTTTGTTTGGCCATGTTGTGTGCGCAGTCACTAGGATTATGTGAATTAATGTAGAGTCAGTTTCACACTTCTCTGTGTTGCTGTAGTGGTAGGCTTTTTTCTTGGGCTGCGAGAGGTTGTGAGTTCGACTCTGAGGCAAGGCTCATGGACTTTGTATGGCTGCATGTAATTGCATAGTCCAATGGACTGTGTTACCTATGAGTTTCCATTGGATTGATAGGCCAGGTACTGTCTTTTGCTTTCGTTTGGCCATGTTGTGTGCGCAGTCACTAGGATTATGTGAATTTATGTTCAATTAGTTCCGCACTTCTCTGTGTTGGTGTAGTGGTAGGCTTTTTGCTTGAGCTGTTAGAGGTTGTGGGTTTGATTCTGAGGCAAGGCCCATGGACTTTGTATGGCTGCATGTAATTGCATAGTCCAATGGACTGTGTTACCTATGAGTTTCCATTGGATTGATAGGCCAGGTATTGACTTTTGCTTTCGTTTGGCCATGTTGTGTGCGCAGTCACTAGGATTATGTGAATTAATGTAGAGTCAGTTTCACATTTCTCTGTGTTGGTGTAGTGGTAGGATCTTTGCTTGGGCTGTGAGAAGTTGTGGGTTTGACTCTGAGGCAAGGCCCATGGACTTTTTATGGCTGCATGTAATTGCCTAGTCCAATGGACTGTGTTGCCTATGAGTTTCCATTGGATTGATAGGCCAGGTATGGACTTTTGCTTTCGTTTGGCCATGTTGTGTGCGCAGTCACTAGGATTATGTGAATTAATGTAGAGGCAGGTTCACATTTCTCTGTGTTGGTGTAGTGGTAGGCTCTTTGCTTGAGCTGCAAGAGGTTGTGAGTTCGACTTTGAGGCAAGGCCCATGGACTTTGTATGGCTGCATGTTATTGCCTAGTCCAATGGACTGTGTTGCCTATGAGTTTCCATTGGATTGATAAGCCAGGTACTGTCTTTTGCTTTTGTTTAGCCATGTTGTGTGCGCAGTCGGTAGGATTATGTGAATTAATGTAGAATCAGTTTCCCACTTCTCTGTATTGGTGTAGTGGTAGGCTCTTTGCTTGACTGCGAGAGGTTGTGGGTTTGACTCTGAAGCAAGGCCCATGGACTTTGTATGTCTCCATGTAATTGTCTAGTCCAATGGACCGTGTTGCCTATGAGTTTCCATTGGATTGATAGGCCAGGTACTGTCTTTTGCTTTTGTTTGGCCATGTTGTGTGCGCAGTCACTAGGATTATGTGAATTAATGTAGAGTCGGTTTCCAACTTCTCTGTGTTGGTTTAGTGGTAGGCTCTTTGCTTGTTCTCCAAGAGGTTGTGGGTTCGCCTCTGAGGCAAGGCCCATGAACTTTGTATGGCTGCATGTATTTGCCTAGTCTAATGGACTGTGTTGCCTATGAGTTTCCATTGGATTGATAGGCCAGATAATGTCTTTTGCATTTGTTTCGCAATGTTGTGTGCACAGTCACTAGGATTATGTGAACTAATGTAAACTCAGTTTCCATCTTGTCTGTGTTGGTGTAGTGGTAGGCTCTTTGCTTGGGCTGCGAGAAATTGTGGGTTTGACTCAGAGGCAAAGCCCATGGACTTTGTATGGCTGCATGTAATTGTTTAGTCCAATGGACTGTGTTGCCTATGAGTTTCCATTGGCTTGATAGGCCAGGTAATGTCTTTTGCTTTTGTTTGGCCATGTTGTGTGCGCAGTCTCTAGGAATATGTGAATTAATGTAGACGCACCTTCCTACTTTTTTGTGTTGGTGTAGTTGTAAGCTCTTTGCTTGTTCTGCCAGAGGTTGTGGGTTTGACTCTGAGGCAAGGCCCATGGACTTTGTATGGCTGCATGTAATTGCCTAGTCCAATGGACTATGTTGTATATGAGTTTCCATTGGATTGATAGGCCAGGGACTGTCTTTTGCTTTTGTTTGGCCATGTTGTGTGCGCAGTCACTAGGATTATGTGAATTTATGTTGAGTCAGTTTCGCTCTTCTCTGTGTTGGTGTAGTGGTAGGCTCTTTGCTTGGGCTACAAGAGGTTGTGGGTTTGACTCTGAGGCA
Organism: Anomaloglossus baeobatrachus; assembly: GCF_048569485.1. Classification (NCBI taxonomy): domain Eukaryota; kingdom Metazoa; phylum Chordata; class Amphibia; order Anura; family Aromobatidae; genus Anomaloglossus; species Anomaloglossus baeobatrachus. Next base: position 159,008 of record NW_027441949.1, read on the forward strand.
AGGCCCATGGACTTTGTATGGCTGCATGTAATTGCCTAGTCCAATTGATTGCTTTGCCTATGAGTTTCTATTGGATTGATAGGCCAGGTACTGTCTTTTGCTTTTGTTTGGCCATGTTGTGTGCGCAGTCACTAGGATTATGTGACTTAATGTAGAATCAGTTTTTCACTTCTCTGTGTTGGTGTATTGGTAGGCTCTTTGCTTGGGCTACGAGAGGTTGTGGGATTGACTCTGGGGCAAGGCCCATGGGCTTTGTATGGCTGCATTTAATTGCCTAGTCTAATGTACTGTGTTACCTATGAGTTTCCATTGGATTGATAGGCCAGGTACTGTCTTTTGCTTTTGTTTGGCCATGTTGTGTGCGCAGTCACTAGGATTATGTGAATTAATGTAGAGTCGGTTTCCAACTTCTCTGTGTTGGTTTAGTGGTAGGCTCTTTGCTTGTTCTCCAAGAAGTTGTGGGTTCGACTCTGAGGCAAGGCCCATGAACTTTGTATGGCTGCATGTATTTGCCTAGTCTAATGGACTGTGTTGCCTATGAGTTTCCATTGGATTGATAGGCCAGGTATTGTCTTTTGTTTGGCCATGTTGTGTGCGCAGTCGGTAGGATTATGTGAATTAATGTAGAATCAGTTTCCCACTTATCTGTGTTGGTGTAGTGGTAGGCTCTTTGCTTGGCTGCGAGAGGTTGTGGGTTTGACTCTGAGGCAAGGCCCATGGACTTTGTATGTCTCCATGTAATTGTCTAGTTCAATGGACTGTGTTGCCTATGAGTTTACATTGGCTTGATAGGCCAGGTAATGTCTTTTGCTTTTGTTTGGCCATGTTGTGTGCACATTCACTAGGATTATGTGAATTAATGTAGACGCAGCTTCCTACTTCTTTGTGTTGGTGTAGTTGTAGGCTCTTTGCTTGTTCTGCCAGAGGTTGTGGGTTTGACTCTGAGGCAAGGCCCATGGACTTTGTATGGCTGCATGTAATTGCCAAGTCCAATGGACTGTGTTGCCTATGAGTTTCCATTGGATTGATAGGCCAGGTATTGTCTTTTGCTTTTGTTTGGCCATGTTGTGTGCGCAGTCACTAGGATTATGTGAATTAATGTAGAATCCGTTTCCCACTTCTCTGTGTTGGTGTAGTGGAAGCTGCTTTGCTTGGCTGCGAGAGGTTGTGGGTTTGACTCTGCGGCATGGCCCATGGACTTTGTATGGCTGCATGTAATCGCCTAGTTCAATGGACTGTGTTGCCTATGAGTTTCCATTGGCCTGATAGGCCAGGTAATGTCTTTTGCTTTTGTTTGGCCATGTTGTGTGCGCATTCACGAGGATTATGTGAATTAATGTAGACGCAGCTTCCTACTTCTTTGTGTTGGTGTAGTTGTAGGCTCTTTGCTTGTTCTGCCAGAGGTTGTGGGTTTGACTCTGAGGCAAGGCCCATGGACTTTGTATGGCTGCATGTAATTGCCTAGTCCAATGGATTGATAGGCCAGGTACTGTCTTTTGTTTTCGTTTGGCCATGTTTTGTGCGCAGTCACTAGGATTATGTGAGTTAATGTAGAGACAGTTTCACACTTCTCTGTGTTGCTGAAGTGGTAGGCTTTTTTGTTGGGCTGCGAGAGGTTGTGAGTTCGACTCTGAGGCAAGGCCCATGGACTTTGTATGGCTGCATGTAATTGCATAGTCCAATGGACTGCGTTACCTATGAGTTTCCATTGGATTGATAGGCCAGGTGCTTTCTTTTGCTTTTGTTTGGCCATGTTGTGTGCGCAGTCACTAGGAATATGTGAATTAATGTAGAGTCAGTTTCACATTTCTCTTTGTTGGTGTAGTGGTAGGCTCTTTGCTTGGGTTGTGAGAGGTTGTGGGTTTGACTCTGAGGCAAGGCCCATGGACTTTTTATGGCTGCATGTAATTGCCTAGTCCAATGGACTGTGTTGCCTATGAGTTTCCATTGGATTGATAGGCCAGGTATTGACTTTTGCTTTCGTTTGGCCATGTTGTGTGCGCAGTCACTAGGATTATGTGAATTAATGTAGAGTCGGTTTCACATTTCTCTGTGTTGGTGTAGTGGTAGGCTCTTTGCTTGGGCTGCGAGAGGTTGTGGGTTTGACTCTGAGGCAAGGCCCATGGACTTTTTATGGCTGCATGTAATTGCCTAGTCCAATGGACTGTGTTGCCTATGAGTTTCCATTGGATTGATAGGCCAGGTACTGTCTTTTGTTTTCGTTTGGCCATGTTGTGTGCGCACTCACTAGGATTATGTGAATTAATGTGGAGGCAGGTTTACATTTCTCTGTGTTGGTGTAGTGGTAGGCTCTTTGCTTGAGCTGCGAGAGGTTGTGAGTTCGACTTTGAAGCAAGGCCCATGGACTGTGTATGGCTGCATGTTATTGCCTAGTCCAATGGACTGTGTTGCCTATGAATTTCCATTGGATTGATAAGCCAGGTACTGTCTTTTGCTTTTGTTTAGCCATGTTGTGTGCGCAGTCGGTAGGATTATGTGAATTAATGTAGAATCAGTTTCCAACTTCTCTGTGTTGGTTTAGTGGTAGGCTCTTTGCTTGTTCTCCAAGAGGTTGTGGGTTCGACTCTGAGGCAAGGCTCATGAACTTTGTATGGCTGCATGTATTTGCCTAGTCTAATGGACTGTTTTGCCTATGAGTTTCCATTGGATTGATAGGCCAGATAATGTCTTTTGCATTTGTTTCGCCATGTTGTGTGCACAGTCACTAGGATTATGTGAACTAATGTAAACTCAGTTTCCAACTTGTCTGTGTTGGTGTAGTGGTAGGCTCTTTGCTTGGGCTGCGAGAAATTGTGGGTTTGACTCTGAGGCAAAGCCCATGGACTTTGTATGGCTGCATGTAATTGTTTAGTCCAATGGACTGTGTTGCCTATGAGTTTCCATTGGCTTGATAGGCCAGGTAATGTCTTTTGCTTTTGTTTGGCCATGTTGTGTGCGCAGTCGCTAGGAATATGTGAATTAATGTAGACGCAGCTTCCTACTTTTTTGTGTTGGTGTAGTTGTAAGCTCTTTGCTTGTTCTGCCAGAGGTTGTGGGTTTGACTCTGAGGCAAGGCCCATGGACTTTGTATGGCTGCATGTAATTGCATAGTCCAATGGACTGTGTTACCTATGAGTTTCCATTGGATTGATAGGCCAGGTACTGTCTTTTGCTTTCGTTTGGCCATGTTGTGTGCGCAGTCACTAGGATTATGTGAATTTATGTTCAATTAGTTTCGCACTTCTCTGTGTTGGTGTAGTGGTAGGCTTTTTGCTTGAGCTGTTAGAGGTTGTGGGTTTGACTCTGAGGCAAGGCCCATGGACTTTGTATGGCTGCATGTAATTGCATAGTCCAATGGACTGTGTTACCTATGAGTTTCCATTGGATTGATAGGCCAGGTATCGACTTTTGCTTTCGTTTGGCCATGTTGTGTGCACAGTCACTAGGATTATGTGAATAATTTGTAGAGTCAGTTTCACATATCTCTGTGTTGGTGTAGTGGTAGGCTCTTTGCTTGGGCTGCGTAGATGTTGTGGGTTTGACTCTGGGGCAAGGCCCATGGACTTATTATGGCTGTATGTAGTTGCCTAGTCTAATGGACTGTGTTGCCTATGAGTTTCCATTGGATTGATAGGCCAGGTACTGTCTTTTGCTTTCGTTTGGCCATGTTGTGTGCGCAGTCACTAGGATTATGTGAGTTAATGAAGAGTCAGTTTCAAACTTCTCTGTGTTGGTGTAGTGGTAGGATCTTTGCTTGGGCTGCGAGAGGTTGTGGGTTTGACTCTGAGGCAAGGCCCATGTACTTTGTATGGCTGCATGTTATTGCCTAGTCCAATGGACTGTGTTGCCTATGAGTTTCCATTGGATTGATAAGCCAGGTACTGTCTTTTGCTTTTGTTTAGCCATGTTGTGTGCGCAGTCGGTAGGATTATGTGAATTAATGTAGAATCAGTTTCCCACTTCTCTGTATTGGTGTAGTGGTAGGCTCTTTGCTTGGCTGCGAGAGGTTGTGGCTTTGACTCTGAAGCAAGGCCCATGGACTTTGTATGTCTCCATGTAATTGTCTAGTCCAATGGACTGTGTTGCCTATGAGTTTCCATTGGATTGATAGGCCAGGTACTGTCTTTTGCTTTTGTTTGGCCATGTTGTGTGCGCAGTCACTAGGATTATGTGAATTAATGTAGAGTCGGTTTCCAACTTCTCTGTGTTAGTTTAGTGGTAGGCTCTTTGCTTGTTCTCCAAGAGGTTGTGGGTTCGACTCTGAGGCAAGGCCCATGAACTTTGTATGGCTGCATGTATTTGCCTAGTCTAATGGACTGTGTTGCCTATGAGTTTCCATTGGATTGATAGGCCAGATAATGTCTTTTGCATTTGTTTCGCAATGTTGTGTGCACAGTCACTAGGATTATGTGAACTAATGTAAACTCAGTTTCCATCTTGTCTGTGTTGGTGTAGTGGTAGGCTCTTTGCTTGGGCTGCGAGAAATTGTGGGTTTGACTCAGAGGCAAAGTCCATGGACTTTGTATGGCTGCATGTAATTGTTTAGTCCAATGGACTGTGTTGCCTATGAGCTTCCATTGGCTTGATAGGCCAGGTAATGTCTTTTGCTTTTGTTTGGCCATGTTGTGTGCGCAGTCTCTAGGAATATGTGAATTAATGTAGACGCACCTTCCTACTTTTTTGTGTTGGTGTAGTTGTAAGCTCTTTGCTTGTTCTGCCAGAGGTTGTGGGTTTGACTCTGAGGCAAGGCCCATGGACTTTGTATGGCTGCATGTAATTGCCTAGTCCAATGGACTATGTTGTATATGAGTTTCCATTGGATTGATAGGCCAGGGACTGTCTTTTGCTTTTGTTTGGCCATATTGTGTGCGCAGTCACTAGGATTATGTGAATTTATGTTGAGTCAGTTTCGCTCTTCTCTGTGTTGGTGTAGTGGTAGGCTCTTTGCTTGGGCTACAAGAGGTTGTGGGTTCGACTCTGAGGCAAGGCCCATGGACTTTGTATGGCTGCATGTAATTGCCTAGTCCAATTGATTGCTTTGCCTATGAGTTTCTATTGGATTGATAGGCCAGGTACTGTCTTTTGCTTTTGTTTGGCCATGTTGTGTGCGCAGTCACTAGGATTATGTGAATTAATGTAGAATCAGTTTTTCACTTCTCTTTGTTGGTGTATTGGTAGGCTCTTTGCTTGGGCTACGAGAGGTTGTGGGTTCGACTCTGGGGCAAGGCCCATGGGCTTTTTATGGCTGCATTTAATTGCCTAGTCTAATGTACTGTGTTACCTATGAGTTTCCATTGGATTGATAGGCCAGGTACTGTCTTTTGCTTTTGTTTGGCCATGTTGTGTGCGCAGTCACTAGGATTATGTGAATTAATGTAGCGTCGGTTTCCAACTTCTCTGTGTTGGTTTAGTGGTAGGCTCTTTGCTTGTTCTCCAAGAAGTTGTGGGTTCGACTCTGAGGCAAGGCCCATGAACTTTGTATGGCTGCATGTATTTGCCTAGTCTAATGGACTGTGTTGACTATGAGTTTCCATTGGATTGATAGGCCAGGTATTGCCTTTTGTTTGGCCATGTTGTGTGCGCAGTCGGTAGGATTATGTGAATTAATGTAGAATCAGTTTCCCACTTATCTGTGTTGGTGTAGTGGTAGGCTGTTTGCTTGGCTGCGACAGGTTGTGGGTTTGACTCTGAGGCAAGGCCCATGGACTTTGTATGTCTCCATGTAATTGTCTAGTTCAATGGACTGTGTTGCCTATGAGTTTCCATTGGCTTGATAGGCCAGGTAATGTCTTTTGCTTTTGTTTGGCCATGTTGTGTGCACATTCACTAGGATTATGTGAATTAATGTAGACACAGCTTCCTACTTCTTTGTGTTGGTGTAGTTGTAGGCTCTTTGCTTGTTCTGCCAGAGGTTGTGGGTTTGACTCTGAGGCAAGGCCCATGGACTTTGTATGGCTGCATGTAATTGCCAAGTCCAATGGACTGTGTTGCCTATGAGTTTCCATTGGATTGATAGGCCAGGTATTGTCTTTTGCTTTTGTTTGGCCATGTTGTGTGCGCAGTCACTAGGATTATGTGGATTAATGTAGAATCCATTTCCCACTTCTCTGTGTTGGTGTAGTGGAAGCTGCTTTGCTTGGCTGCGAGAGGTTGTGGGTTTGACTCTGCGGCATGGCCCATGGACTTTGTATGGCTGCATGTAATCGCCTAGTTCAATGGACTGTGTTGCCTATGAGTTTCCATTGGCCTGATAGGCCAGGTAATGTCTTTTGCTTTTGTTTGGCCATGTTGTGTGCGCATTCACTAGGATTATGTGAATTAATGTAGACGTAGCTTCCCACTTCTTTGTGTTGGTGTAGTTGTAGGCTCTTTGCTTGTTCTGCCAGAGGTTGTGGGTTTGACTCTGAGGCAAGGCCCATGGACTTTGTGAGGCTGCATGTAATTGCCTATTCCAATGGACTAAGTTGTCTATGAGTTTCCATTGGATTGATAGGCAAGGGACTGTCTTTAGCTTTTGTTTGGCCATGTTGTGTGCGCAGTCACTAGGATTATGTGAATTTATGTTGAGTCAATTTCGCACTTCTCTGTGTTGGTGTAGTGGTAGGCTCTTTGCTTGGGCTGTGAGACGTTGTGGGATTGGCTCTGAGGCAAGGCCCATGGACTTTGTATGGCTGCATGTAATTGCCTAGTCCAATGGATTGATAGGCCAGGTACTGTCTTTTGTTTTCGTTTGGCCATGTTTTGTGCGCAGTCACTAGGATTATGTGAGTTAATGTAGAGACAGTTTCACACTTCTCTGTGTTGCTGAAGTGGTAGGCTTTTTTGTTGGGCTGCGAGAGGTTGTGAGTTCGACTCTGAGGCAAGGCCCATGGACTTTGTATGGCTGCATGTAATTGCATAGTCCAATGGACTGCGTTACCTATGAGTTTCCATTGGATTGATAGGCCAGGTGCTTTCTTTTGCTTTTGTTTGGCCATGTTGTGTGCGCAGTCACTAGGATTATGTGAATTAATGTAGAATCCGTTTCCCACTTCTCTGTGTTGGTGTAGTGGAAGCTGCTTTGCTTGGCTGCGAGAGGTTGTGGGTTTGACTCTGCGGCATGGCCCATGGACTTTTTATGGCTGCATGTAATTGCCTAGTCCAATGGGCTGTGTTGCCTATGAGTTTCCATTGGATTGATAGGCCAGGTATTGACTTTTGCTTTCGTTTAGCCATGTTGTGTGCGCAGTCACTAGGATTATGTGAATTAATGTAGAGTCAGTTTCAGACTTCTCTGTGTTGGTGTAGTGGTAGGCTCTTTGCTTGGACTGCAAGAGGTTGTGGGTTCGACTCTAATGCAAGGCTCATGGACTTTGTATGGCTGCATGTAATTGCCTAGTCCAATAGACTTTGTTGCCTATGAGTTTCCATTGGATTGATAGGCCAGGTATTGACTTTTGCTTTCGTTTGGCCATGTTGTGTGCGCAGTCACTAGGATTATGTGAATTAATGTAGAGTCAGTTTCACATTTCTCTGTGTTGGTGTAGTGGTAGGCTCTTTGCTTGGGCTGCGAGAGGTTGTGGGTTTGACTCTGAGGCAAGGCCCATGGACTTTTTATGGCTGCATGTAATTGCCTAGTCCAATGGACTGTGTTGCCTATGAGTTTCCATTGGATTGATAGGCCATGTACTGTCTTTTGTTTTCGTTTGGCCATGTTGTGTGCGCACTCACTAGGATTATGTGAATTAATGTAGAGGCAGGTTCACATTTCTCTGTGTTGGTGTAGTGGTAGGCTCTTTGCTTGAGCTGCGAGAGGTTGTGAGTTCGACTTTGAAGCAAGGCCCGTGGACTATGTATGGCTGCATGTTATTGCCTAGTCCAATGGACTGTGTTGCCTATGAGTTTCCATTGGATTGATAAGCCAGGTACTGTCTTTTGCTTTTGTTTAGCCATGTTGTGTGCGCAGTCGGTAGGATTATGTGAATTAATGTAGAATCAGTTTCCAACTTCTCTGTGTTGGTTTAGTGGAAGGCTCTTTGCTTGTTCTCCAAGAGGTTGTGGGTTCGACTCTGAGGCAAGGCCCATGAACTTTGTATGGCTGCATGTATTTGCCTAGTCTAATGGACTGTGTTGCCTATGAGTTTCCATTGGATTGATAGGCTAGATAATGTCTTTTGCATTTGTTTCGCCATGTTGTGTGCACAGTCACTAGGATTATGTGAACTAATGTAAACTCTGTTTCCAGCTTGTCTGTGTTGGTGTAGTGGTAGGCTCTTTGCTTGGGCTGCGAGAAATTGTGGGTTTGACTCTGAGGCAAAGCCCATGGACTTTGTATGGCTGCATGTAATTGTTTAGTCCAATGGACTGTGTTGCCTATGAGTTTCCATTGGCTTGATAGGCCAGGTAATGTCTTTTGCTTTTGTTTGGCCATGTTGTGTGCGCAGTCGCTAGGAATATGTGAATTAATGTAGACGCAGCTTCCTACTTTTTTGTGTTGGTGTAGTTGTAAGCTCTTTGCTTGTTCTGCCAGAGGTTGTGGGTTTGACTCTGAGGCAAGGCCCATGGACTTTGTATGGCTGCATGTAATTGCCTAGTTTAATGGACTATGTTGTATATGAGTTTCCATTGGATTGATAGGCCAGGGACTGTCTTTTGCTTTTGTTTGGCCATGTTGTGTGCACAGTCACTAGGATTATGTGAACTAATGTAAACTCTGTACCAACTTCTCTGTGTTGGTGTAGTGGTAGGCTCTTTGCTTGGGCTACAAGAGGTTGTGGGTTCGACTCTGGGGCAAGGCCCATGGACTTTGTATGGCTGCATGTAATTGCCTAGTCCAATTGATTGCTTTGCCTACGAGTTTCTATTGGATTTATAGGCCAGGTAATGTCTTTTGCTTTTGTTTTTGTTTGGCCATGTTGTGTGCGCAGTCACTAGGATTATGTGAATTAATGTAGAATCAGTTTTCCACTTCTCTGTGTTGGTGTATTTGTAGGCTCTTTGCTCGGGCTACAAGAGGTTGTGGGTTCGACTCTGGGGCAAGGCCCATGGGCTTTGTATGGCTGCATGTATTTGCCTAGTCTAATGGACTGTGTTGCCTATGAGTTTCCATTGGATTGATAGGCCAGGTATTTTCTTTTGTTTGGCCATGTTGTGTGCGCAGTCGGTAGGATTATGTGAATTAATGTAGAATCAGTTTCCCACTTCTCTGTGTTGGTGTAGTGGTAGGCTCTTTGCTTGGCTGCGAGAGGTTGTGGGTTTGACTCTGAGGCAAGGCCCATGGACTTTGTATGTCTCCATGTAATTGTCTAGTCCAATGGACTGTGTTGCCTATGAGTTTCCATTGGATTGATGGGCCAGGTACTGTCTTTTGCTTTTGTTTGGCCATGTTGTGTGCGCAGTCACTAGGATTATGTGAATTAATGTAGAGTCAGGTTCACATTTCTCTGTGTTGGTGTAGTTATAGGCTCTTTGCTAGAGCTGCGAGAGGTTGTGAGTTCAACTTTGAGGCAAGGCCCATGGACTTTGTATGGCTGCATGTTATTGCCTAGTCAAATGGACTATGTTACCTATGAGTTTCAATTGGAATGATAGGCGAGGTACTGTCTTTTGCTTTTGTTTGGCCATGTTGTGTGCGCAGTCACTAGGATTATGTGAATTAATGTAGAGTCAGTTTCACACTTCTCTGTGTTGCTGTAGTGGTAGGCTTTTTTCTTGGGCTGCGAGAGGTTGTGAGTTCGACTCTGAGGCAAGGCCCATGGACTTTGTATGGCTGCATGTTATTGCCTAGTCCAATGGACTATGTTACCTATGAGTTTCAATTAGAATGATAGGCCAGGTACTGTCTTTTGCTTTTGTTTGGCCATGTTGTGTGCGCAGTCACTAGGATTATGTGAATTAATGTAGAATCATTCTCCTACTTCTCTGTGTTGGTGTAGTGGTAGGCTCATGCTTGGGCTGCGAGCAGTTGCGGCTTGACTCTGAGGCAAAGCCCATGGACTTTGTATGGCTGCATGTAATTGCCTAGTCCAATGGACTATGTTGTCTATGAGTTTCCATTGGATTGATAGGCCAGGGACTGTCTATTGCTTTTGTTTGGCCATGTTGTGTGCGCAGTCACTAGGATTATGTGAATTTATGTTGAGTCAGTTTCGCACTTCTCTGTGTTGGTGTAGTGGTAGGCTCTTTGCTTGGGCTTTGAGAGGTAGTGGTTTTGACTCTGAGGCAAGGCCCATGGAGTTTGTATGGCTGCATGTAATCGCCTAGTTCAATTGACTGTGTTGCCTATGAGTTCCCATCGGATTGATAGGCCAGGTACTGTCTTTTGCTTTTGTTTGGCCATGTTGTGTGCGCAGTCACTAGGATTATGTGAATTAATGTAGAGTCAGTTTCACACTTCTCTGTGTTGCTGTAGTGGTAGGCTTTTTTCTTGGGCTGCGAGAGGTTGTGAGTTCGACTCTGAGGCAAGGCCCATGGACTTTGTATGGCTGCATGTTATTGCCTAGTCCAATGGACTATGTTACCTATGAGTTTCAATTAGAATGATAGGCCAGGTTCTGTCTTTTGCTTTTGTTTGGCCATGTTGTGTGCGCAGTCACTAGGATTATGTGAATTAATGTAGAGTCATTCACCTAATTCTCTGTGTTGGTGTAGTGGTAGTCTCTTTGCTTAAGCTGCGAGAGGTTGTGGGTTCAACTCTGAGGCAAGGCCCATGGAGTTTGTATGGCTGCATGTAATCGCCTAGTTCAATTGACTGTGTTGCCTATGAGTTCCCATCGGATTGATAGGCCAGGTACTGTCTTTTGCTTTTGTTTGGCCATGTTGTGTGCGCAGTCACTAGGATTATGTGAACTAATGTAAACTCAGATTCCAACTTCTCTGTGTTGGTGTAGTGGTAGGCTCTTTGCTTGGGCTGCGAGAGGTTGTGGGTTCGACTCTGAGGCAAGGCCCATGGAGTTTGTATGGCTGCATGTAATCGCCTAGTTCAATTGACTGTGTTGCCTATGAGTTTTCATAGGCTAGGTAATGTCTTCTGCTTTTGTTTGGCCATGTTGTGTGCGCAGTCACTAGGATTATGTGAATTAATGTAGACGCAGCTTCCTACTTCTTTGTGTTTTTGTAGTTGTAGGCTCTTTGCTTGTTCTGCCAGAGGTTGTGGGTTTGACTCTGAGGCAAGGCCCATGGACTTTGTATGGCTGCATGTAATTGCCTAGTCCAATGGACTATGTTGCCTATGAGTTTCCATTGGATTGATAGGCCAGGTACTGCCTTTTGCTTTTGTTTGACCATGTTGTGTGCGCAGTCACTAGGGTTATGGGAATTAATGTAGAGTCAGTTTCCCACTTCTCTGAGTTGGTGTAGTGGTAGGCTCTTTGCTTGGGCTGCGAGAGGTTGTGGGTTCGACTCTAATGCAAGGCTCATGGACTTTGAATGGCTGCATGTAATTGCTTAGTCCAATGGACTGTGTTGCTTATGAGTTTCTATTGGATTGATAGGCCAGTTACTGTCTTTTGTTTTCGTTTGGCCATGTTGTGTGCGCAGTCACTAGGATTATGTGAAATAATGTAGAGTCAGGTTTACATTTCTCTGTGTTGGTGTAGTGGTAGGCTCTTGGCTTGAGCTGCGAGAGGTTGTGAGTTCGACTTTAAGGCAAGGCCCATGGACTTTGTATGGCTGCATGTAATTGCCTAGTCCAATTGATTGCTTTGCATATGAGTTTCTATTGGATTGATAGGCCAGGTACTGTCTTTTGCTTTTGTTTGGCCATGTTGTGTGCGCAGTCACTAGGATTATGTGATTTAATGTAGAGTCATTCACCTACTTCTCTGTGTTGGTGTAGTGGTAGTCTCTTTGCTTAAGCTGCAAGAGGTTGTGGGTTCGACTCTGAGGCAAGGCCCCTGTAGTTTGTATGGCTGCATGTAATTGCCTATTTCATATAACTGTTTTGCCTATGAGTTCCCATTGGGTTGATAGGCCAGGTACTGTCTTTTGCTTTTGTTTGGCCATGTTGTGTGCGCAGTCACTAGGATTATGTGAACTAATGTAAACTCAGTTTCCAACTTCTCTGTCTTGGTGTAGTGGTAGGCTCTTTGCTGGGGCTGCGAGAAATTGTGGGTTTGACTCTGAGGCAAAGCCCATGGACTTTATATGGCTGCGTGTAATTGCCTAGTCCAATGGACTGTGTTGCCTATGAGTTTCCATTGGATTGATTGGCCAGGTATTATCTTTTGTTTGGTTATGTTGTGTGCGCAGTCGGTAGGATTATGTGAATTAATGTAGAATCAGTTTCCCAGTTCTCTGTGTTGCTGTAGTGGAAGGCTCTTTGCTTAGCTGCAAGAGGTTGTGGGTTTGACTCTGAGGCAAGGCCCATGGAGTTTGTATGGCTGCATGTAATTGCCTAGTTCAATTAACTGTGTTGCCTATGAGTTCCCATTGGATTGAAAGGCCAGGTACTGTCTTTTGCTTTTGTTTGGCCATGTTGTGTGCGCAGTCACTAGGATTATGTGAATTAATGTAGACGCAGCTTCCTACTTCTTTGTGTTGGTGAAGTTGTAGGCTCTTTGCTTGTTCTGCCAGAGATTGTGGGTATGACTCTGAGGCAAGGCCCATGGACTTTGTATGGCTGCATGTAATTGCGTAGTCCAATGGACTATGTTGTCTATGAGTTTCCATTGGATTGATAGGCCAGGGACTGTCTTTTGTTTTCGTTTGGTCATGTTGTGTGCGCAGTCACTAGGATTATGTGAATTAATGTAGAGTCATTCTCTTCTCTGTGTTGGTGTAGTGGTAGGCTCTTTCCTTGGGTTACAAGAAGTTGTGGGTTTGACTTTGAGGCAAAGCCCATGGACTTTGTATGGTTGAATGTAATTGCCTAGTCCAATGGACTGTGTTGCCTATGAGTTTTCATTGAATGAATAGGCCAGGTATTGTCTTTTGTTTGGCCATGTTGTGTGCGCAGTCGGTAGGATTATGTGAATTAATGTAGAATCAGTTTCCCACTTCTCTGTGTTAGTGTAGTGGTAGGCTCTTTGCTTGGCTGCGAGAAGTTGTGGCTTTGACTCTGAGGCAAGGCCCATGGACTTTGTATGTCTCCATGTAATTGTCTAGTCCAATGGACTGTGTTGCCTATGAGTTTCCATTGGATTGATAGGCCAGGTACTGTCTTTTGCTTTTGTTTGGCCATGTTGTGTGCGCAGTCACTAGGATTATGTGAATTAATGTAGAAATGGTTTTCCACTTCTCTGTGTTGGTGTATTGGTAGGCTCTTTGCCTTGGCTATGAGAGGTTGTGGGTTTGACTCTGGGGCAAGGCCCATGGGCTTTGTATGGCTGCATGTAATTGCCTAGTCCAATGTACTGTGTTACCTATGAGTTTCCGTTGGATTGATAGGCCACGTACTGTCTTTTGCTTTTGTTTGGCCAGGTTGTGTGCGCAGTCACTAGGATTATGTTAATTAATGTAGAGTCGGTTTCCGACTTCTCTGAGTTGGTTTAGTGGTAGGCTCTTTGCTTGTTCTCCAAGAGGTTGTGGGTTCGACTCTGAGGCAATGCCCATGAACTTTACATGGCTGCATGTAAGTGCCTAGTGTAATGGACTGTGTTGCCTATGAGTTTCCATTGGATTGATAGGCCAGATAATGTCTTTTGCATTTGTTTGGCCATGTTGTGTGCGCAGTCACTAGGATTATGTGAATTAATGTAGAGTCATTCACCTACTTCTCTGTGTTGGTGTAGTGGTAGGCTCTTTGCCCTGGCTACGAGAGGTTGTGGGTTCGACTCTGGGGCAAGACCCATGGGCTTTGTATGGCAGCATGTAATTGCCTAGTCCAATGTACTGTGTTACCTATGAGTTTCCATTGGATTGATAGGCCAGGTACTGTCTTTTGCTTTTGTTTGGCCATGTTGTGTGCGCAGTCACTAGGATTATGTTAATTAATGTAGAGTCGGTTTCCAACTTCACTGAGTTGGTTTAGTGGTAGGCTCTTTGCTTGTTCTCCAAGAGGTTGTGGGTTCGACTCTGAGGCAAGGCCCATGAACTTTGTTTGGCTGCATGTAATTGCCTAGTCTAATGGACTGTGTTGCCTATGAGTTTCCATTTGATTGAATGGCCAGGTACTGTCTTTTGTTTTCGTTTGGCCATGTTGTGTGCGCAGTCACTAGGATTATGTGAATTAATGCTATTGGATTTTTCAAGTCAGTATTCACACAGCAGTTTCTGCTATTTCATGTATTCCCCTTACATAGTCACTGGTGTGCATACCTTATCTCCCCATAGTGCCTGGGATCTGACCCAGACACTAGCAGTTTTGCACTCCTACCCAAAACTGGGCTCTTCACTGAACTCACTACCTCCACGGTTCAACTCTTAACTGAACTTCAACTAACTAACTGGTTTTCCCACCTCCAGGCCTGTGAACTCCTTGGTGGGTGGGGCCAACCGCCTGGCTCCGCCCCACCTGGTGTGGACATCAGCCCCTGGAGGGAGGCAACAACGGTTTTGTGTCTGACTAGTGTAACTATCCGGGAAAGGGTGTGTGTGTGTGTGTTATGTCTGTGACCAACTGGCTAGTCCAGGGCGTCACACTTGCACCCCCTTCTTGTGATGTGAAGGTGTGTAGTCAGTGCCTACGTGTAATTCCTGACACCACTCCTCTGGCTGACTTGGTGAGCTGTCACTGACTGGGTGGGGTGCAGTAATGGTGGATGCTGCTGCTGCTTGGATAGCATGTGTATCTACTGTGAACAGCTTATCAATGGTGGCAAATCGGGGCAGCTTAACCTCTTGCTCTCCGCAGTTCAACACTCTCACGCGCACTCTTCCCTTCCGTATTAATGAATAAAACTGTGATATAAATAGTATATAGATACCCCACAAATGCAGATAAAGGTAGGTTATGGGAAAAGGGAGAAGAGGGAAACAGGAAAATAGTGTAATAAAGTATACCTTCCAGGGGGGAGAGGAAATGGCAGCACAGCCAGTGGAGGTGAAGCAAGGGGAAGCCTGCAACTAAATTGTTGAGAGCATTATCACATGGTGACTGAGCCTGATTGTAACGGGAGCATAGAGGTGCCGATCCTGTCTTACCTGCGTTGGTGTAGAAGTGGGTTTCCAGTGGTGGAGTCAGCTGTGTGCAGTGGTGGCTGTGGGTTCTTTTATGTGCGACCGTAGTAATAGCTGCGCCCACTTCCTGTATGGGAGTGGAATGCAGTGAGGCTAATGGAACGCACGTCCACGTGCCGCGCCCCTGAAGGTAATACCGATCATTGAATACAAAAAAATTTCTCATACTACTGTATGGGGGTCCCTATATTTAATATGATATCCAAGCCACAGCATCCACCGTTACTTCACCACACCCATTCAGTGACAGCTCACCAAGTCAACCAGAGGAGTGGTGTAAGGAATTACACGTAGGCACTGACTCCACACCTTCACATCACAAGAAGCGGGTCCACAGGGTAGTGCAAGAATACGAGCAAGTCTTCAGCAAACATCCGCTAGACTTTGGGAGAATAAAAGGGGTCCATATTCATGGTTTAAGAACTTGGGTTCTAACGTGCCCAGAGTATGCTCCACTCTATGCTCCCTTTACAATCAGGCTCAGTCACCATGTGATAACGCTCTCAACTCTTTAGTTGCAGGCTTCCTTTTGCTTCACCTCCACTGGCTGTGCTGCCGTTTCCTCTCACCCCCAGAAGGTATACTTTATTACACTATTTTCCTCTTTCCCTGTTCCCCCTTTTCCCATAACCTACCTTTATTTACAATTGTGGGGTATCTATATGATATTTACATCATAGTTTTATTCATTAGTGCGGAAGGGAAGAGTGCCCGTGAGAGTGTTAAACTGCGGAGAGCAGGAGGTTAAGCTGCCCCGACTTGCCACCATTGATAAGCTGTTCACAGTAGATACCCATGCTATCCAAGTAGCAGCATCCACTATTACTGCACCCCACCCAGTCAGTGACTGCTCACCAAGTCAGCCAGAGGAGTGGTGTAAGGAATTACACGTAGGCACTGACTCCACACCTTCACATCACAAGAAGCGGGTCCACAGGGTAGTGCAAGAATACGAGCGAGCAAGTCTTCAGCAAACATCCGCCAGATTTTGGGGGAATAAAAGGGGTCCAACACTACATCCCCACAGGTGCACACCCACCCATCAAAGAGAGCTATAAGCCAATACCACCTTCACATTACCAGTGTACCAAGGACATGTTGAGCAACATGAAGGCGGCTGGGGTTATCCGTGACAGTTGTAGCCTTTGGGCAGCTCCGTTGGTCCTGTTAAAGAAGAAGGACGGCACCACTCCCCCGTATTGAGGAATCGCTAGCTGCATTGAGAACTGCAAATTATTTTTCTACCCTTGATCTCACTAGTCACTATTGGCTAGTGTCCGTTGCTGAGGCAGACCGGGGGAAGACCGCCTTTGCCACCCCTATGGCGCTGGAGGTCGGCAGACTGTTGTTCAAAAGCAGTGTCTGACGAACAAATTTGCTTCATCCTGAGGAACTGGCCAGTCGGTACGGCCCGGATGGTGGAGGGGGTATGAGCAGAAGAAGCATGCAGCAGTGCGTTGACTGATGTTTCCTTCCTATGGACGTCGGTCTGAACAATTCGCTCAGAACCGAATGAAATTTTAATATCCAGGAAGTCAACGCAACTGCTGCTATGCTTATGTGTCAATCTGATGTTAAAGGTGTTGTTATTAAGTTCCTCCATAAATGTCTCGAGCTGCTCCACAGTGCCCTGCCAAAAAATCAAAATATCATCAATATACCTTAGCCAGCACTGCACATGGGCGCCAGCCCCTGCACCTCCGTCACCAAAAACCAACCAATCCCAGTACCTCTGCCTTCTATCTAGGTGCCTTGAGTTATGTCCTGTAAACTGTCACAGCGACCCAGACACACATGTGTAGTAGGGGAATATCCCTGCTGAGATGCCAGTGCTAGAGCACTCGTTTGCTGTGGAGTTGAACGCTATGTGAGCAGTTCTTACCTTCAATGAGCAGAAGTCTCTTTTTTCAGATTTCAATATCTCTGTGGGTATCTGGCAGAAATATGGAATACTCTTTACTGCTAAGACCCTGTACACCACTCCCACTAAAGGGGGCTTTACACGCTGCGACATCGCTAATGCGGAGTCGTTGGGGTCACGGAATTTGTGACGCACATCCGGCCGCATTAGCGATGTTGCTGCGTGTGACACCGATGAGCGATTTTGCATCGTTGCAAAAACGTGCAAAATCGCTCATCGGTGACATGGGTCTCCATTCTCGATTATCGTTACTGCAGCAGTAACGATGTAGTTCGTCGCTCCTGCGGCAGCACACATCACTCCGTGTGACACCGCAGAAACGAGGAACCTCTCCTTACCTGCCTCCCAGCCGCTATGAGGAAGGAAGGAGGTGGGCGGGATGTTCCGGCCACTCATCTCCGCCCCTCCGCTGCTATTGGGCGGTCGCTCAGTGACGTCGCTGTGACGCCGCACGGACCGCCCCCTTAGAAAGGAGGCGGTTCGCCGGTCACAGCGACGTCGCCGGTCAGGTAAGTATGTGTGACGGGTCTGGTCGGTGTTGTGCGGCATGGGCAGCGATTTGCCCGTGTCGCGCAACAGATGGGGCGGGTACCCACACTAGCGATATCGGGACCGATATCGCAGTGTGTAAAGTAGCCTTTAGTCACATGACCAAGACTGTATCTGTGTCCCTACAACACACTTGAGACAAATGTGTGTGTGAGCCTGCATTGTGGGGTATATATAATATATTATAGAGCTGGGAAGGATCATTCTAAGCAGTGAGCTGTTCCAGTATTTGTAGGAAAATACCCAGTAGAAGCATCAAACACAGCACCAATACCTCCCATCAGTATCCCACCACAGTGCCATGTAACCCATGCCCTTCACTCCCATCTACACCAATACTATACAGGCACAAACTAGTATATCTGACTAAAAGCCCCCAAAATATGAAGAACGGCCTATAGTTGAGTGTGGATATAAAATCTATGTGAGCAGAGCTAGAATAGAAATCACTGATCGCATTGAAGTCATTCTGACCATAAATCACCATGATATCAAGGTGAGGAGTTGTGTGTTACTGCTGGGAGGAAAGGGTTAACAGTGGAATATTAAGGTGCATTTCTGTGTGCAGTGTTACTAGTCAATGTAACAATTCAATATGAGCTGCTCTTGGTGCCGGGGGAGGGAGATGCTCTCCTGAGCAAGATAGATGGGGAATGAACATGATATCTATATAGTGTAAGGCAGGGGGTCTCAAACTCGGCTGGGTGTATGGGCCGCACAGAGGAAAAAAATAATTTGGGGGGCTGCATTCTTTGCAGGACAAAGTGACATTTTTATTGGTACCATATATATATATTTTTTTCACACACCTTTGGATGACTGATTTTCAACATTTTTCACTTGTTTATTATAACAAATGTGCACATTCTTTGGTTAAATCTAAAAAAAAAAAATTTGATGTTAAAAAAAAGTCATGCCTTATTTTTTTTTTTTTTACATTTTATCCCTTTCTTTTAACTAATAGTGTTACAATTATGACGCTAGCGTTTTGTGAAGGGAATGCTTTGCCTACTTCCGTGACTATGGCCTTCCGGAACTGCTGCATTTTGGCTGACCTCTCCGCCTCGGGAATAAGAGACATAAAGTTCTCCTTGTAGCGTGGGTCTAACAGTGTTACCAACCAGTAATGATTGTCGGCCAAGATGTTCTTAACGCGAGGGTCACGAGACAGGCAGCTTACCATAAAGTCATCCATGTGCGCCAGACTCTTAACAGCCATCACTTCAGTATCCAGACCAACACGATGACTGAACATGCTGTCCTCCTCCTTCTCCTCCTCCTCCTCCTCATCATCTACCCTGTCCTCTGGCCAGCCACGCTGAACTGAGCATATGACTGGTATGCATGTCATATCCTCAATTTGGCCGGAGAGTTGCTCCATGTCTTCATCCTCCTCCTCGTCATAGTCCTCCACTGCACGTTGTGATGAGACGAGGCTGGGCTGTGTGTTATCACCCACACCCACTACTGTTTCTTGCTCCAACTCATCGTGTTCCGCCTGCAATGCATCATGTTTGGTTTTGAGCAGAGACCGTTTTAGAAGGCAGAGAAGCGGTATGGTGACGCTAATAATGGCGTCATCGCCGCTCACCATCTTGGTGGAGTCCTCAAAGTTTTGGAGGATGGTACATAGGTCGGACATCCATCTCCACTCCTCAGGTGTTATGTGTGGAGTTTGACCCATTTCCCGACGGCTTAGGTGATGCAGGTACTCAACAACTGCCCTCTTCTGCTCACATATCCTGATCAACATGTGCAGAGTTGAATTCCAACGCGTGGGGACATCACACACCAGTCTGTGAGCCGGAAGATGCAAACGACGCTGAAAGCCGGCAAGGCCGGCTGAAGCAGTAGGTGACTTTCGAAAATGTGCAGACAGGCAGCGAACTTTTACCAGCAGATCAGACAGCTCTGGGTATGACTTTAGAAACCGCTGAACCACGAGGTTGAGCACATGGGCCATGCATGGAACATGTGTCAGCTGGCCTCGCCTCAAAGCCGCCACCAGGTTCCGGCCATTGTCACACACAACCTTTCCTGGCTTTAGGTTCAGAGGTGTGAGCCAGTGATCTGCATGCTGTTTTAGAGCTGTCCACACCTCTTCTGCATTGTGGGGTTTGTCACCTATGCAGATTAGCTGCAGCACAGTCTGTTGCCGCTTCGCCGAGGCAGTGCTGCAGTGCTTCCAGCTTGGGACTGGTGTGGAGGGTAAAGTGGATGAGGATGCGCAGGAGGAGGAGGAGGCTGAAGAGCATGACATTCCGGAGCTGTAGAGTGTGGGTGAAACCCTGACTGAGGTAGGGCCTGCAAACCTTGGTGTGGGAAGGACTTGTTCCGTTCCTCGCTCAAACTGGGTCCCAGCTGGGCTGGGCTGGGTCCCTACCCGGCTGGGTAGGGCGTTGTGGGGGGTTTGTCTATCTCCGTTTGAGGTGAGTTTGTTTAAGTTAGCCTTTTCTTTGGCGTTTTTTGGAGCCCTGCGGGTTGGGGAGTTGGTATCGCCCAGTAAGGCGTTCCCCGGGGGCTTGGATTGGGGTGACATTATGTCAGTGGAAAACGGAGTTGAATTTTGGATTAGGAAATCGAAAACTGATCAGAGAGGTGTGGGTAGACTAGTCCGTTTGGGGATGGTTGTGGCATCTGATATGTGCCCGTTCAAGTGTCTCGGGAATTTTCAACAGATCCGTCCGAAGGTGGATGGCCCCTTATTATGTCACGAGGATGGGTCCTTTTTATCGAGATACCAATTTGTGAGTGTTTTTAGGGCATGTTTGAAGTCGTTGGGGTTAGATCTGAAGTCTTTCGGATTGGGGCAGCGACGGAGGCCTCTATATGCGGCCTACCGGAGGAGACAGTTAAGCAGATTGGTAGGTGGAAGTCGCAGCGCTTTAAGTCGTATGTACGTCCCCAGGTGGTTGTTGGCAATTGAGGGGAAAAGGGGGGGGGGTATTAGGGTAGCAATGGGGGGGGGTGAGAGTGTGTGTTTTTTGTCAATTTGGTTTGGTGAGGCAATAAAATGGTGTCGTCTGTACATTTTGTATTGCAGAAGCACCCCCTCTTCCTTCCCTGGTCTGGATCCTTGGCCACTCTTATGTGTATTGGGGAGCCCGACGAGCGGACGCGAGATGGAACGGGAGACAGCTAGGTTTTGAGAAGGACCTGGCTCTCGTGCGATGGCTCGGTGTTCGGGGGTTAGGGTGGAACAGGGTGTTGCAGGAGGTGCATAGATACGCCCGGTTGGACAGACCTCCTGACATGTTAGTGTTGCATGCCGGGGGGAATGATTTGGGTGGGCGTCCTTTTTGATAAAGGACATCAAACATGATTTGTTACGGTTATGGGTGTCGTTTCCAGGTCTAACGATAGTCTGGTCGGAGATAGTAGCGAGAAAGAGTTGGCAGAAAGCGCGGTCAGTTGACAGGTTGAACAAGGCGCGGGCGAAGGTTAATAGGGCGATCTCGAAGTTTGTTAGTCGGAACGGGGGTATAGCAATACGGCATGTTGAGTTGGAAAGGACGGAAGAGGAATTTTGGTTGGCTGACGGGGTACACCTTAATGCGGTGGGAACTGACTTATGGGCTCTTGGCTTGCAGGGAGGTATTGAGAGGGCCCTTTGGTTGCGGGGGGTCTCAGGCACTTGAAGGGTTTCAAGGTGCCTTCGTTGTGGTGTTGTTTATTGGTGGGTCCTTGAAGTTGGTTTAAAATTGGTTTGGGGATTCATCCGGGTATGGATCCCCTCATTGGCAGAATTGATGGTCCCCTGGTGATTTTGGGGGGGAACCCCGACGGGGTATGTCGGGGCCCCTGGGGGTGTGGTTGGGGTTGACGGAGGATTAACCCTTACCATTTGGTGCTCCTGAGCCAGTGTGGGTAACGGCTGGGAGCAAGTTGAGGTTTTTTATTGCTCGGTTATGGGAATCACCAGGGTTTTGGTAGCTTCAAGGACCTTACCACATTGCAAATTTTATTGGTTATGTATTCTTGTTAATAAAATGGCTCCTATGGCCAAAATTATCCAAAGATAAATTTGTGTCTGTGTAATTACTTTTAAATAAGAAATGGGAATGGAGGTGTGGGGTATGAAAGGAAGACCGGAGTCAACAATTCCAGGGTCAAGCATGTTTATTTGCCTAAGCTTCGTTCCAGGGTAGAAAGGGTAAGAGTGCCTTTCAGAATTCGAAGTGGTCGGACTGTACGGGCCACCAAGAACTGCAGGAGAGCTTGAACATCTTCCCATGGATTTGCGACATCCTCCCTCATCAGTTACGTAGGTAAGCAGGTTCTCAGCATTGCAGCCCATTTGTTATCTTAAGTTAGTTAAGCGGGGTTAACTAACCTGTCAGTTCAGCCTCAGGTCTAAAGCAGAGGCCTGGACTCCACTCCTTACTCCTCACTCCACAACTCTCCTTAAAAACAACTGACTCCTTTTTCCTGCCCCGGGGTCTCCAGACCCCTAGGTGGGCGTTTCCTTCCGTCTGGTCCTGCCCACTGGTGTGCCTGTCTTTCCCTGGGGGAGGTGACTAGGGTTTTCTGGTTGGCTTTGTGTGACTTAGGTGAGGGAAGTTGTTATGCGGGGGCCTATGTGTGACTACCTGCAGTGTCAGGGCGTCACATATGTATGTGTGTATGTCTGCTAAAGGAATCCGCACCGTCA
Source organism: Anomaloglossus baeobatrachus (assembly GCF_048569485.1). NCBI lineage: Eukaryota > Metazoa > Chordata > Amphibia > Anura > Aromobatidae > Anomaloglossus > Anomaloglossus baeobatrachus. The sequence continues at coordinate 181,225 of NW_027441949.1, forward strand.
TATTTACAAACACAAAATGTTGACTCTATGCACAGAAGAGAGTCATTCTATTTACATGATTTGTGTTTTTTTACCTTTTAAAACTATCATTAAATGTTAAGTTTTAGTTAGGGATTTATGCTTCTGTCTGTCTCTCTCCCAGTCTCTGTCATCTGTCTGTCTCTGTGTGTCTCTATCTCTATCCATGTCTGTCTGTCTCTCTATCTCTGTCTGTCTCTCTGTGTCTGTCTGTCTCTCTCTCTCTTTGTGGCTGTCTGTTTCTATGTCTGTCTGTCTCTTTTCCAGGCCTGTCTCTTTTCCAGGTCTGTCTCTTTTCCAGGTCTGTCTCTTTCCCTGTCTGTCTGTCTCTTCCCCTGTCTGTCTCTTCCCCTGTCTGTCTCTTCCCCTGTCTGTCTCTGTATTTCTTTGTCTGTCTCTGTCTTTCTCTTCCCCTGTCTGTCTCTTTCCCTGTCTCTCTCTGCCTGTCTCTCTTTGTCTCTCTCTGTCTGACTCATTCCCCGTTTGTCTCTTTCCCTGTCTATCTCTGTATTTCTTTGTCTGTCTCTATCTGTCTGTCTCTCTCTGTCTGTCTCTTCCCCTGTCTGTCTCTTTCCCTGTCGGTCTGCCTTTTCTCCTGCCTGTCTCTGTATGTTTGTCTCTGTCTGTTTCCCTATCTGCCTCTGTCTCTTTCTCTGTCTCTGTCTGTCTGCCTTTTTTCCCTGTCTATCTCTGTCTGTCTCTTTCCCTGTCTGCCTCTGTCTGTTTGTCTCTGTCTCTTTCCCTGTCTGTCTATGCCTATCTGTCTCTGTCTGTTTGTCTCTCAGTCTGTGTCTGTCTCTCTCTATCTGTCTCCCCACTGACATCATATTATCTCACACATAAGCTTCTTATACTATGAATGTCCTTTGTTCCTATAGCAACCAATCACAGCTGCTATTAATAACTTGCAGCTCCCACCTCCATTCAGTTTAATGGAGGCAGGTTTTTTGGAGAGTAACTGTAAAGCGCGGGGTTAAATATTCCTGTTAAAACATAGTCTACGACGTTCCCTGAGTCACATGAGGTGTCTGCAAAATTTTGTGTTTGTAAATATGACGGTGCGGATTCCTTTAGCAGACATACACACATACATATGTGACGCCCTGACACTGCAGGTAGTCACACATAGGCCCCCGCATAACAACTTCCCTCACCTAAGTCACACAAAGCCAACCAGAAAATCCTAGTCACCTCCCCCAGGGAAAGACAGGCACACCAGTGGGCAGGACCAGACGGAAGGAAACGCCCACCTAGGGGTCTGGAGACCCCGGGGCAGGAAAAAGGAGTCAGTTGTTTTTAAGGAGAGTTGTGGAGTGAGGAGTAAGGAGTGGAGTCCAGGCCTCTGCTTTAGACCTGAGGCTGAACTGACAGGTTAGTTAACCCCGCTTAACTAACTTAAGACAACAAATGGGCTGCAATGCTGAGAACCTGCTTACCTACGTAACTGATGAGGGAGGATGTCGCAAATCCATGGGAAGATGTTCAAGCTCTCCTGCAGTTCTTGGTGGTCCGTACAGTCCGACCACTTCGAATTCTGAAAGGCACTCTTACCCTTTCTACCCTGGAACGAAGCTTACGCAAATAAACATGCTTGACCCTGGAATTGTTGACTCCGGTCTTCCTTTCATACCCCACACCTCCATTCCCATTTCTTATTTAAAAGTAATTACACAGACACAAATTTATCTTTGGATAATTTTGGCCATAGCAGCCATTTTATTAACAAGAATACATAACCAATAAAATTTGCAATGTGGTAAGGTCCTTGAAGCTACCAAAACCCTGGTGATTCCCATAACCGAGCAATAAAAAACCTCAACTTGCTCCCAGCCGTTACCCACACTGGCTCAGGAGCACCAAATGGTAAGGGTTAATCCTCCGTCAACCCCAACCACACCCCCAGGGGCCCCGACATACCCCGTCGGGGTTCCCCCCCAAAATCACCAGGGGACCATCAATTCTGCCAATGAGGGGATCCATACCCGGATGAATCCCCGAACCAATTTTAAACCAACTTCAAGGACCCACCAATAAACAACACCACAACGAAGGCACCTTGAAACCCTTCAAGTGCCTGAGACCCCCCGCAACCAAAGGGCCCTCTCAATACCTCCCTGCAAGCCAAGAGCCCATAAGTCAGTTCCCACCGCATTAAGGTGTACCCCGTCAGCCAACCAAAATTCCTCTTCCGTCCTTTCCAACTCAACATGCCGTATTGCTATACCCCCGTTCCGACTAACAAACTTCGAGATCGCCCTATTAACCTTCGCCCGCGCCTTGTTCAACCTGTCAACTGACCGCGCTTTCTGCCAACTCTTCCTCGCTACTATCTCCGACCAGACTATCGTTAGACCTGGAAACGACACCCATAACCGTAACAAATCATGTTTGATGTCCTTTATCAAGATTCGAAAAGGACGCCCACCCAAATCATTCCCCCCGGCATGCAACACTAACATGTCAGGAGGTCTGTCCAACCGGGCGTATCTATGCACCTCCTGCAACACCCTGTTCCACCCTAACCCCCGAACACCGAGCCATCGCACGAGAGCCAGGTCCTTCTCAAAACCTAGCTGTCTCCCGTTCCATCTCGCGTCCGCTCGTCGGGCTCCCCAATACACATAAGAGTGGCCAAGGATCCAGACCAGGGAAGGAAGGGGGGGTGCTTCTGCAATACAAAATGTACAGACGACACCATTTTATTGCCTCACCAAACCAAATTGACAAAAAACACACACTCTCCCCCCCCCATTGCTACCCTAATACCCCCCCCTTTTCCCCTCAATTGCCAACAACCACCTGGGGACGTACATACGACTTAAAGCGCTGTGACTTCCACCTACCAATCTGCTTAACTGTCTCCTCCGGTAGGCCGCATATAGAGGCCTCCGTCGCTGCCCCAATCCGAAAGACTTCGGATCTAACCCCAACGACTTCAAACATGCCCTAAAAACACTCACAAATTGGTATCTCGATAAAAAGGACCCATCCTCGTGACATAATAAGGGGCCATCCACCTTCGGACGGATCTGTTGAAAATTCCCGAGACACTTGAACGGGCACATATCAGATGCCACAACCATCCCCAAACGGACTAGTCTACCCACACCTCTCTGATCAGTTTTCGATTTCCTAATCCAAAATTCAACTCCGTTTTCCACTGACAATGTCACCCCAATCCAAGCCCCCGGGGAACGCCTTACTGGGCGATACCAACTCCCCAACCCGCAGGGCTCCAAAAAATGCCAAAGAAAAGGCTAACTTAAACAAACTCACCTCAAACGGAGATAGACAAACCCCCCACAACGCCCTACCCAGCCCAGCCCAGCTGGGACCCAGTTTGAGCGAGGAACGGAACAAGTCCTTCCCACACCAAGGTTTGCAGGCCCTACCTCAGTCAGGGTTTCACCCACACTCTACAGCTCCGGAATATCATGCTCTTCAGCCTCCTCCTCCTCCTGCGCATCCTCATCCACTTTACCCTCCACACCAGTCCCAAGCTGGAAGCACTGCAGCACTGCCTCGGCGAAGCGGCAACAGGCTGTGCTGCAGCTAATCTGCATAAGTGACAAATCCCACAATGCAGAAGAGGTGTGGACAGCTCTAAAACAGCATGCAGATCACTGGCTCACACCTCTGAACCTAAAGCCAGGAAAGATTGTGTGTGACAATGGCCGGAAACTAGTGGCGGCTTTGAGGCGAGGCCAGCTGACACATGTTCCATGCATGGCCCATGTGCTCAACCTCGTGGTTCAGCGGTTTCTAAAGTCATACCCAGAGCTGTCTGATCTGCTGGTAAAAGTTCGCCGCCTGTCTGCACATTTTCGAAAGTCACCTACTGCTTCAGCTGGCCTTGCCGGCTTTCAGCGTCGTTTGCATCTTCCGGCTCACAGACTGGTGTGTGATGTCCCCATGCGTTGGAATTCAACTCTGCACATGTTGATCAGGATATGTGAGCAGAAGAGGGCAGTTGTTGAGTACCTGCATCACCTAAGCCGTCGGGAAATGGGTCAAACTCCACACATAACACCTGAGGAGTGGAGATGGATGTCCGACCTATGTACCATCCTCCAAAACTTTGAGGACTCCACCAAGATGGTGAGCGGCGATGACGCCATTATTAGCGTCACCATACCGCTTCTCTGCCTTCTAAAACGGTCTCTGCTCAAAACCAAACATGATGTATTGCAGGCGGAACACGATGAGTTGGAGCAAGAAACAGTAGTGGGTGTGGGTGATAACACATAGCCCAGCCTCGTCTCATCACAACGTGCAGTGGAGGACTATGACGAGGAGGAAGATGAAGACATGGAGCAACTCTCCGGCCAAATTGAGGATATGACATGCATACCAGTCATATGCTCAGTTCAGCGTGGCTGGCCAGAGGACAGGGTAGATGAGGAGGAGGAGGAGAAGGAGGAGGACAGCATGTTCAGTCATCGTGTTGGTCTGGATACTGAAGTGATGGCTGTTAAGAGTCTGGCGCACATGGATGACTTTATGGTAAGCTGCCTGTCTCGTGACCCTCGCGTTAAGAACATCTTGGCCGACAATCATTACTGGTTAGTAACACTGTTAGACCCACGCTACAAGGAGAACTTTATGTCTCTTATTCCCGAGGCGGAGAGGTCAGCCAAAATGCAGCAGTTCCGGAAGGCCATAGTCACGGAAGTAGGCAAAGCATTCCCTTCACAAAACGCTAGCGTCATAATTGTAACACTATTAGTTAAAAGAAAGGGATAAAATGTAAAAAAAAACAAAATAAGGCATGACTTTTTTTTAACATCACATTTATTTTTTTTAGATTTAACCAAAGAATGTGCACATTTGTTATAATAAACAAGTGAAAAATGTTGAAAATCAGTCATCCAAAGGTGTGTGAAAAAAATATATACATATATGGTACCAATAAAAATGTCACTTTGTCTTGCAAAGAATGCAGCCCCCCAAATTATTTTTTTCCTCTGTGCGGCCCATACACCCAGCCGAGTTTGAGACCCCCTGCCTTACACTATATAGATATTATGTTCATTCCCCATCTATCTTGCTCAGGAGAGCATCTCCCTCCCCCGGCACCAAGAGCAGCTCATACTGAATTGTTACATTGACTAGTAACACTGCACACAGAAATGCACCTTAATATTCCACTGTTAACCCTTTCCTCCCAGCAGTAACACACAACTCCTCACCTTGATATCATGGTGATTTATGGTCAGAATGACTTCAATGCGATCAGTGATTTCTATTCTAGCTCTGCTCACATAGATTTTATATCCACACTCAACTATAGGCCGTTCTTCATATTTTGGGGGCTTTTAGTCAGATATACTAGTTTGTGCCTGTATAGTATTGGTGTAGATGGGAGTGTAGGGCATGGGTTACATGGCACTGTGGTGGGATACTGATGGGAGGTATTGGTGCTGTGTTTGATGCTTCTACTGGGTATTTTCCTACAAATACTGGAACAGCTCACTGCTTAGAATGATCCTTCCCAGCTCTATAATATATTATATATACCCCACAATGCAGGCTCACACACACATTTGTCTCAAGTGTGTTGTAGGGACACAGATACAGTCTTGGTCATGTGACTAAAGGCTACTTTACACACTGCGATATCGGTCCCGATATCGCTAGTGTGGGTACCCGTCCTCATCTGTTGCGCGACACGGGTAAATCGCTGCCCATGCCGCACAACACCGACCAGACCCGTCACACATACTTACCTGCCCGGCGACGTCGCTGTGACCGGCGAACCGCCTCCTTTCTAAGGGGGCGGTCCGTGCGGCGTCACAGCGACGTCACTGAGCGACCGCCCAATAGCAGCGGAGGGGCGGAGATGAGTGGCCGGAACATCCCGCCCACCTCCTTCCTTCCTCATAGCGGCTGGGAGGCAGGTAAGGAGAGGTTCCTCGTTTCTGCGGTGTCACACGGAGTGATGTGTGCTGCCGCAGGAGCGACGAACTACATCGTTACTGCTGCAGTAACGATAATCGAGAATGGAGACCCATGTCACCGATGAGCGATTTTGCACGTTTTTGCAACGATGCAAAATCGCTCATCGGTGTCACACGCAGCAACATCGCTAATGCGGCCGGATGTGCGTCACAAATTCCGTGACCCCAACGACTCCGCATTAGCGATGTCGCAGCGTGTAAAGCCCCCTTTAGTGGGAGTGGTGTACAGGGTCTTAGCAGTAAAGAGTATTCCATATTTCTGCCAGATACCCACAGAGATATTGAAATCTGAAAAAAGAGACTTCTGCTCATTGAAGGTAAGAACTGCTCACATAGCGTTCAACTCCACAGCAAACGAGTGCTCTAGCACTGGCATCTCAGCAGGGATATTCCCCTACTACACATGTGTGTCTGGGTCGCTGTGACAGTTTACAGGACATAACTCAGGGCACCTAGACAGAAGGCAGAGGGACTACTTTCTATTTCTGGTGTAGAGCTTAGTACAATATATATATATATACTATTACATGTGACACATGTACCTTGTATTACCATTATTCGCTGTATATGAACCCCTTTTCTCCGGGCATTATTTGTCTATAGCATTTTTCACGAACCTGAGGCAACTGAGAACCCTTCAGTGAAGGAATTCCACTAACCCTCACAATACCAACCAGGGGCCTCCCTGCAGTAACTCAGGTAGTTGTACCCATTCTCTTTCCGCATTCTATGTGTTCTTCTTTCTTCTTTTTTTTCTTTTTTCTTCTTTTTATTTCTATCATGTAGTTCAGGGGTTTATAGATATATGTCCTGCATTTCATATTTCCTTTAGTGGTGCTTCTTACCCATTCTCATATCATTTACCCTAGTATTTCATGATCCTGAGGCGACTGAGAACCCTTTAATAAAGGAATCCTTTTTCACCTGAATTGTCAAGTGAGACTTACCAGTGACTATCACGTAATGTTACAGGTAGTTCCATTTTCTTCCTCTTCTTTCTCTCCTTTCTTCTTTGTCACACGGTCCATTGTGTTATAGCCCACGTGTCATGATAACACTTGTACCATCTTTTCATTTAGATTCCACCTACAATTATTTACCGATTCCAGTTCTGGAATAGGCTTTCATCATCTACTCACTAGAATTCTCAAGTGCATAAGGTACTGAGACATATACATGTTCACACCATTATAAAGAACAAAGTATAAACATTGAGGTTTTTCTCACACCCATGTTCCTGTGTTCTTTGATATGATATGTGTTCATTTCCTTCACTATATAGGATTGCAAGTTTTCCATTTGTACCTTAATGGCAATGACGCTATACAATTGAACACATATCATCCTGTTATGAAATATAGGTGTGTATTTACCTGCTTGACTATTTTTGGTTGTTTGATCCAGAATGTTTCTCCAGATAGGTCATGTGGAAATTTTCTTTCCTCAGTACAAATGTTTTCACTATGGCTTTGGAAAAATTTTTTGTATGTGCCTCATGGTCATTTGACCCATTGTACTCTCAAGTAGCAATATATTGTACTGTTATGTTGTACTATGTACTAATTACGTGTTTATATGGTTTTGTAACCCTTTATGATCTTAGATAACTTTATCCTTGATAAAGACCTAAAAACAAGGTCGAAACGTTGGATGAATTATCCTTTTGCACAAATAAAGAATTTTCAGCATTCCAAGAGTTCTTTTCTTACGTTATTAATCACTATAGTGTACCAGAGCTATTTCTTTTGAATTGACTCTTATTTTTTCTGAGCACCTGCTATATACACAGTGAGCCAGACATATTCAATTTTCATTCAGAAGGCAGAGGGAAGCCTTAGCAGCTGAGCATATATCTTTGCTTGTGAGCATTAGAACAGGCCGGCGATTACAGGGTAACATGAAAAATGTCCAGCTTGCATTATGACTAGAACATGACAATATCCTTTTAAGTACTAACCTATGATGCGTTCCTAAGCAGTTGATGTTATATGTTCTACATTTCATTTTCTGCATACTTTACAAGTAGTAGAATTTGCTTTGATATAGGCAACTGGATTTTCACAATGAAAAGGCAAAGGATAACGCCCGAAAAAGACGCCATACATTATGTCAGTGCCATCACTGACAAACCTGGATTGACCATGAAATACGGTATGGAGAGCTGTTGTCATCGTATTAGATAGATAAGAATGATTATATGTATTGTAGAAATGTCTCCTATCATGTTCCCTAATTTTTTATTATGTCCACATCCTGGTCCCCATCTTGGACATCATAACAAACGTGCACTTTTTTGTTTAATTTACACATTGGACCATAGGAAAAATGACACTACAGCTACAGAGGTGACCGTCTGATAGCCCAGCTCGACTATCCATCTCTACTGAAGACCCTTTCAGCTTTTTGAGAGTTGGGTGGAGGACATCATCTCTGAAAATAGGGTCCCACAGCTGCACCCCATCAGTGTGAGCAGGACTCTTAGGACTCTTAGAAGAGTCAATGCTCTGAGACCATGGGGGGCGCTTAGCCCCCTCTCTTCGTCACTGAGGATGATTTCATTTTTCAGGGATTAGAGAGGGTGGTCCTTGTGGTGGACTGCAGGTATGGAGAGCTGTTGTCATCGTATTAAATAGATAAGAATGATTATATGTATTGTAGAAATGTCTCCTATCATGTTCCCTAATTTTTTATTATGTCCACATCCTGGTCCCCATCTTGGACATCATAACAAACGTGCACTTTTTTGTTTAATTTACACATTGGACCATAGGAAAAATGACACTACAGCTACAGAGGTGACCGTCTGATAGCCCAGCTCGACTATCCATCTCTACTGAAGACCCTTTCAGCTATTTGAGAGTTGGGTGGAGAACATCATCTCTGAAAATAGGGTCCCACAGCTGCACCCCATCAGTGTGAGCAGGACTCTTAGGACTCTTAGAAGAGTCAATGCTCTGAGACCATGGGGGGCGCTTAGCCCCCTCTCTTCGTCACTGAGGATGATTTCACTTTTCAGGGAATAGAGAGGGTGGTCCTTGTGGTGGACTGCAGGTATGGAGAGCTGTTGTCATCGTATTAGATAGATAAGAATGATTATATGTATTGTAGAAATGTCTCCTATCATGTTCCCTATTTTTTTATTATGTCCACATCCTGGTCCCCATCTTGGACATCATAACAAACGTGCACTTTTTTGTTTAATTTACACATTGGACCATAGGAAAAATGACACTACAGCTACAGAGGTGACCGTCTGATAGCCCAGCTCGACTATCCATCTCTACTGAAGACCCTTTCAGCTTTTTGAGAGTTGGGTGGAGGACATCATCTCTGAAAATAGGGTCCCACAGCTGCACCCCATCAGTGTGAGCAGGAATCTTAGGACTCTTAGAAGAGTCAATGCTCTGAGACCATGGGGGGCGCTTAGCCCCCTCTCTTCGTCACTGAGGATGATTTCATTTTTCAGGGATTAGAGAGAGTGGTCCTTGTGGTGGACTGCAGGTATGGAGAGCTGTTGTGATCGTATTAGATAGATAAGAATGATTATATGTATTGTAGAAATGTCTCCTATCATGTTCCCTAATTTTTTATTATGTCCACATCCTGGTCCCCATCTTGGACATCATAACAAACGTGCACTTTTTTGTTTAATTTACACATTGGACCATAGGAAAAATGACACTATAGCTACAGAGGTGACCGTCTGATAGCCCAACTCGACTATCCATCTCTACTGAAGACCCTTTCAGCTTTTTGAGAGTTGGGTGGAGGACATCATCTCTGAAAATAGGGTCCCACAGCTGCACCCCATCAGTGTAAGCAGGACTCTTAGGACTCTTAGAAGAGCCAATGCTCTAAAACCATGGGGGGCGCTTAGCCCCCTCTCTTCGTCCCTGAGGATGATTTCATTTTTCAGGGATTAGAGAGGGTGGTCCTTGTGGTGGACTGCAGGTATGGAGAGCTGTTGTCATCGTATTAGATAGATAAGAATGATTATATGTATTGTAGAAATGTCTCCTATCATGTTCCCTAATTTCTTATTATGTCCACATCCTGGTCCCCATCTTGGACATCATAACAAACGTGCACTTTTTTGTTTAATTTACACATTGGACCATAGGAAAAATGACACTACAGCTACAGAGGTGACCGTCTGATAGCCCAGCTCGACTATCCATCTCTACTGAAGACCCTTTCAGCTTTTTGAGAGTTGGGTGGAGGACATCATCTCTGAAAATAGGGTCCCACAGCTTCACCCCATCAGTGTGAGCAGGACTCTTAGGACTCTTAGAAGAGTCAATGCTCTGGTACCATGGGGGGCGCTTGGCCCCCTCTCTTCGTCACTGAGGATGATTTCATTTTTCAGGGATTAGAGAGGCTGGTCCTTGTGGTGGACTGCAGGTATGGAGAGCTGTTGTCATCGTATTAGATAGATAAGAATGATTATATGTATTGTAGAAATGTCTCCTATCATGTTCCCTAATTTTTTATTATGTCCACATCCTGGTCCCCATCTTGGACATCATAACAAACGTGCACTTTTTTGTTTAATTTACACATTGGACAATAGGAAAAATGACACTACAGCTACAGAGGTGACCGTCTGATAGCCCAGCTCGACTATCCATCTCTACTGAAGACCCTTTCAGCTTTTTGAGAGTTGGGTGGAGGACATCATCTCTGAAAATAGGGTCCCACAGCTGCACCCCATCAGTGTGAGCAGGACTCTTAGGACTCTTAGAAGAGTCAATGCTCTGAGACCATTGGGGGCACTTAGCCCCCTCTCTTCATCACTGAGGATGATTTCATTTTTCAGGGATTAGAGAGGGTGGTCCTTGTGGTGGACTGCAGATATGGAGAGCTGTTATCATCGTATTAGATAGATAAGAATGATTATATGTATTGTAGAAATGTCTCCTATCATGTTCCCTAATTTTTTATTATGTCCACATCCTGGTCCCCATCTTGGACATCATAACAAACGTGCACTTTTTTGTTTAATTTACACATTGGACCATAGGAAAAATGACACTACAGCTACAGAGGTGACCGTCTGATAGCCCAGCTCGACTATCCATCTCTACTGAAGACCCTTTCAGCTTTTTGAGAGTTGGGTGGAGGACATCATCACTGAAAATAGGGTCCCACAGCTGCACCCCATCAGTGTGAGCAGGACTCTTAGGACTCTTAGAAGAGTCAATGCTCTGAGACCATGGGGGGCGCTTAGCCCCCTCTCTTCGTCACTGAGGATGATTTCATTTTTCAGGGATTAGAGAGGGTGGTCCTTGTGGTGGACTGCAGGTATGGAGAGCTGTTGTCATCGTATTAAATAGATAAGAATGATTATATGTATTGTAGAAATGTCTCCTATCATGTTCCCTAATTTTTTATTATGTCCACATCCTGGTCCCCATCTTGGACATCATAACAAATGTGCACTTTTTTGTTTAATTTACACATTGGACCATAGGAAAAAGGACACTACAGCTACAGAGGTGACCGTCTGATAGCCCAGCTCGACTATCCATCTCTACTGAAGACCCTTTCAGCTTTTTGAGAGTTGGGTGGAGGACATCATCTCTGAAAATAGGGTCCCACAGCTGCACCCCATCAGTGTGAGCAGGACTCTTAGGACTCTTAGAAGAGTCAATGCTCTGAGACCATGGGGGGCGCTTAGCCCCCTCTCTTCGTCACTGAGGATGATTTCATTTTTCAGGGATTAGAGAGGGTGGTCCTTGTGGTGGACTGCAGGTATGGAGAGCTGTTGTCATCGTATTAAATAGATAAGAATGATTATATGTATTGTAGAAATGTCTCCTATCATGTTCCCTAATTTTTTATTATGTCCACATCCTGGTCCCCATCTTGGACATCATAACAAATGTGCACTTTTTTGTTTAATTTACACATTGGACCATAGGAAAAATGACACTACAGCTACAGAGGTGACCGTCTGATAGCCCAGCTCGACTATCCATCTCTACTGAAGACCCTTTCAGCTTTTTGAGAGTTGGGTGGAGAACATCATCTCTGAAAATAGGGTCCCACAGCTGCACCCCATCAGTGTGAGCAGGACTCTTAGGACTCTTAGAAGAGTCAATGCTCTGAGACCATTGGGGACACTTAGCCCCCTCTCTTCGTCACTGAGGATGATTTCACTTTTCAGGGAATAGAGAGGGTGGTCCTTGTGGTGGACTGCAGGTATGGAGAGCTGTTGTCATCGTATTAGATAGATAAGAATGATTATATGTATTGTAGAAATGTCTCCTATCATGTTCCCTATTTTTTTATTATGTCCACATCCTGGTCCCCATCTTGGAAATCATAACAAATATGCACTTTTTTGTTTAATTTACACATTGGACCATAGGAAAAATGACACTACAGCTACAGAGGTGACCGTCTGATAGCCCAGCTCGACTATCCATCTCTACTGAAGACCCTTCAGCTTTTTGAGAGTTGGGTGGAGGACATCATCTCTGAAAATAGGGTCCCACAGCTGCACCACATCAGTGTGAGCAGGAATCTTAGGACTCTTAGAAGAGTCAATGCTCTGAGACCATGGGGGGCACTTAGCCCCCTCTCTTCGTCACTGAGGATGATTTCATTTTTCAGGGATTAGAGAGAGTGGTCCTTGTGGTGGACTGCAGGTATGGAGAGCTGTTGTGATCGTATTAGATAGATAAGAATGATTATATGTATTGTAGAAATGTCTCCTATCATGTTCCCTAATTTTTTATTATGTCCACATCCTGGTCCCCATCTTGAACATCATAACAAACGTGCACTTTTTTGTTTAATTTACACATTGGATTATAGGAAAAATGACACTACAGCTACAGAGGTGACCGTCTGATAGCCCAGCTCGACTATCCATCTCTACTGAAGACCCTTTCAGCTTTTTGAGAGTTGGGTGGAGGACATCATCTCTGAAAATAGGGTCCCACAGCTGCACCCCATCAGTGTAAGCAGGACTCTTAGGACTCTTAGAAGAGTCAATGCTCTAAAACCATGGGGGGCGCTTAGCCCCCTCTCTTCGTCCCTGAGGATGATTTCATTTTTCAGGGATTAGAGAGGGTGGTCCTTGTGGTGGACTGCAGGTATGGAGAGCTGTTGTCATCGTATTAGATAGATAAGAATGATTATATGTATTGTAGAAATGTCTCCTATCATGTTCCCTAATTTCTTATTATGTCCACATCCTGGTCCCCATCTTGGACATCATAACAAACGTGCACTTTTTTGTTTAATTTACACATTGGACCATAGGAAAAATGACACTACAGCTACAGAGGTGACCGTCTGATAGCCCAGCTCGACTATCCATCTCTACTGAAGACCCTTTCAGCTTTTTGAGAGTTGGGTGGAGGACATCATCTCTGAAAATAGGGTCCCACAGCTTCACCCCATCAGTGTGAGCAGGACTCTTAGGACTCTTAGAAGAGTCAATGCTCTGGTACCATGGGGGGCGCTTGGCCCCCTCTATTCGTCACTGAGGATGATTTCATTTTTCAGGGATTAGAGAGGGTGGTCCTTGTGGTGGACTGCAGGTATGGAGAGCTGTTGTCATCGTATTAGATAGATAAGAATGATTATATGTATTGTAGAAATGTCTCCTATCATGTTCCCTAATTTCTTATTATGTCCACATCCTGGTCCCCATCTTGGACATCATAACAAACGTGCACTTTTTTGTTTAATTTACACATTGGACCATAGGAAAAATGACACTACAGCTACAGAGGTGACCGTCTGATAGCCCAGCTCGACTATCCATCTCTACTGAAGACCCTTTCAGCTTTTTGAGAGTTGGGTGGAGGACATCATCTCTGAAAATAGGGTCCCACAGCTTCACCCCATCAGTGTGAGCAGGACTCTTAGGACTCTTAGAAGAGTCAATGCTCTGGTACCATAGGGGGCGCTTGGCCCCCTCTCTTCGTCACTGAGGATGATTTCATTTTTCAGGGATTAGAGAGGGTGGTCCTTGTGGTGGACTGCAGGTATGGAGAGCTGTTGTCATCGTATTAGATAGATAAGAATGATTATATGTATTGTAGAAATGTCTCCTATCATGTTCCCTAATTTTTTATTATGTCCACATCCTGGTCCCCATCTTGGACATCATAACAAACGTGCACTTTTTTGTTTAATTTACACATTGGGCCATAGGAAAAATGACACTACAGCTACAGAGGTGACCGTCTGATAGCCCAGCTCGACTATCCATCTCTACTGAAGACCCTTTCAGCTTTTTGAGAGTTGGGTGGAGGACATCATCTCTGAAAATAGGGTCCCACAGCTGCACCCATCAGTGTGAGCATGACTCTTAGGACTCTTTGAAGAGTTAATGCTCTGAGACCATGGGGGCGCTTAGCCCCCTCTCTTCGTCACTGAGGATGATTTCATTTTTCAGGGATTAGAGAGGGTGGTCCTTGTTGTGGACTGCAGGTATGGAGAGCTGTTGTCATCGTATTAGATAGATAAGAATGATTATATGTATTGTAGAAATGTCTCCTATCATGTTCCCTAATTTTTTATTATGTCCACATCCTGGTCCCCATCTTGGACATCATAACAAACGTGCACTTTTTTGTTTAATTTACACATTGGACCATAGGAAAAATGACACTACAGCTACAGAGGTGACCGTCTGATAGCCCAGCTCGACTATCCATCTCTACTGAAGACCCTTTCAGCTATTTGAGAGTTGGGTGGAGAACATCATCTCTGAAAATAGGGTCCCACAGCTGCACCCCATCAGTGTGAGCAGGACTCTTAGGACTCTTAGAAGAGTCAATGCTCTGAGACCATGGGGGCGCTTAGCCCCCTCTCTTCGTCACTGAGGATGATTTCACTTTTCAGGGAATAGAGAGGGTGGTCCTTGTGGTGGACTGCAGGTATGGAGAGCTGTTGTCATCGTATTAGATAGATAAGAATGATTATATGTATTGTAGAAATGTCTCCTATCATGTTCCCTATTTTTTTATTATGTCCACATCCTGGTCCCCATCTTGGACATCATAACAAACGTGCACTTTTTTGTTTAATTTACACATTGGACCATAGGAAAAATGACACTACAGCTACAGAGGTGACCGTCTGATAGCCCAGCTCGACTATCCATCTCTACTGAAGACCCTTTCAGCTTTTTGAGAGTTGGGTGGAGGACATCATCTCTGAAAATAGGGTCCCACAGCTGCACCCCATCAGTGTGAGCAGGAATCTTAGGACTCTTAGAAGAGTCAATGCTCTGAGACCATGGGGGGCGCTTAGCCCCCTCTCTTCGTCACTGAGGATGATTTCATTTTTCAGGGATTAGAGAGAGTGGTCCTTGTGGTGGACTGCAGGTATGGAGAGCTGTTGTGATCGTATTAGATAGATAAGAATGATTATATGTATTGTAGAAATGTCTCCTATCATGTTCCCTAATTTTTTATTATGTCCACATCCTGGTCCCCATCTTGGACATCATAACAAACGTGCACTTTTTTGTTTAATTTACACATTGGACCATAGGAAAAATGACACTATAGCTACAGAGGTGACCGTCTGATAGCCCAGTTTGACTATCCATCTCTACTGAAGACCCTTTCAGCTTTTTGAGAGTTGGGTGGAGGACATCATCTCTGAAAATAGGGTCCCACAGCTGCACCCCATCAGTGTAAGCAGGACTCTTAGGACTCTTAGAAGAGTCAATGCTCTAAAACCATGGGGGGCGCTTAGCCCCCTCTCTTCGTCCCTGAGGATGATTTCATTTTTCAGGGATTAGAGAGGGTGGTCCTTGTGGTGGACTGCAGGTATGGAGAGCTGTTGTCATCGTATTAGATAGATAAGAATGATTATATGTATTGTAGAAATGTCTCCTATCATGTTCCCTAATTTCTTATTATGTCCACATCCTGGTCCCCATCTTGGACATCATAACAAACGTGCACTTTTTTGTTTAATTTACACATTGGACCATAGGAAAAATGACACTACAGCTACAGAGGTGACCGTCTGATAGCCCAGCTCGACTATCCATCTCTACTGAAGACCCTTTCAGCTTTTTGAGAGTTGGGTGGAGGACATCATCTCTGAAAATAGGGTCCCACAGCTGCACCCATCAGTGTGAGCATGACTCTTAGGACTCTTTGAAGAGTTAATGCTCTGAGACCATGGGGGCGCTTAGCCCCCTCTCTTCGTCACTGAGGATGATTTCATTTTTCAGGGATTAGAGAGGGTGGTCCTTGTTGTGGACTGCAGGTATGGAGAGCTGTTGTCATCGTATTAGATAGATAAGAATGATTATATGTATTGTAGAAATGTCTCCTATCATGTTCCCTAATTTTTTATTATGTCCACATCCTGGTCCCCATCTTGGACATCATAACAAACGTGCACTTTTTTGTTTAATTTACACATTGGACCATAGGAAAAATGACACTACAGCTACAGAGGTGACCGTCTGATAGCCCAGCTCGACTATCCATCTCTACTGAAGACCCTTTCAGCTATTTGAGAGTTGGGTGGAGAACATCATCTCTGAAAATAGGGTCCCACAGCTGCACCCCATCAGTGTGAGCAGGACTCTTAGGACTCTTAGAAGAGTCAATGCTCTGAGACCATGGGGGCGCTTAGCCCCCTCTCTTCGTCACTGAGGATGATTTCACTTTTCAGGGAATAGAGAGGGTGGTCCTTGTGGTGGACTGCAGGTATGGAGAGCTGTTGTCATCGTATTAGATAGATAAGAATGATTATATGTATTGTAGAAATGTCTCCTATCATGTTCCCTATTTTTTTATTATGTCCACATCCTGGTCCCCATCTTGGACATCATAACAAACGTGCACTTTTTTGTTTAATTTACACATTGGACCATAGGAAAAATGACACTACAGCTACAGAGGTGACCGTCTGATAGCCCAGCTCGACTATCCATCTCTACTGAAGACCCTTTCAGCTTTTTGAGAGTTGGGTGGAGGACATCATCTCTGAAAATAGGGTCCCACAGCTGCACCCCATCAGTGTGAGCAGGAATCTTAGGACTCTTAGAAGAGTCAATGCTCTGAGACCATGGGGGGCGCTTAGCCCCCTCTCTTCGTCACTGAGGATGATTTCATTTTTCAGGGATTAGAGAGAGTGGTCCTTGTGGTGGACTGCAGGTATGGAGAGCTGTTGTGATCGTATTAGATAGATAAGAATGATTATATGTATTGTAGAAATGTCTCCTATCATGTTCCCTAATTTTTTATTATGTCCACATCCTGGTCCCCATCTTGGACATCATAACAAACGTGCACTTTTTTGTTTAATTTACACATTGGACCATAGGAAAAATGACACTATAGCTACAGAGGTGACCGTCTGATAGCCCAGTTTGACTATCCATCTCTACTGAAGACCCTTTCAGCTTTTTGAGAGTTGGGTGGAGGACATCATCTCTGAAAATAGGGTCCCACAGCTGCACCCCATCAGTGTAAGCAGGACTCTTAGGACTCTTAGAAGAGTCAATGCTCTAAAACCATGGGGGGCGCTTAGCCCCCTCTCTTCGTCCCTGAGGATGATTTCATTTTTCAGGGATTAGAGAGGGTGGTCCTTGTGGTGGACTGCAGGTATGGAGAGCTGTTGTCATCGTATTAGATAGATAAGAATGATTATATGTATTGTAGAAATGTCTCCTATCATGTTCCCTAATTTCTTATTATGTCCACATCCTGGTCCCCATCTTGGACATCATAACAAACGTGCACTTTTTTGTTTAATTTACACATTGGACCATAGGAAAAATGACACTACAGCTACAGAGGTGACCGTCTGATAGCCCAGCTCGACTATCCATCTCTACTGAAGACCCTTTCAGCTTTTTGAGAGTTGGGTGGAGGACATCATCTCTGAAAATAGGGTCCCACAGCTTCACCCCATCAGTGTGAGCAGGACTCTTAGGACTCTTAGAAGAGTCAATGCTCTGGTACCATGGGGGGCGCTTGGCCCCCTCTCTTCGTCACTGAGGATGATTTCATTTTTCAGGGATTAGAGAGGCTGGTCCTTGTGGTGGACTGCAGGTATGGAGAGCTGTTGTCATCGTATTAGATAGATAAGAATGATTATATGTATTGCAGAAATGTCTCCTATCATGTTCCCTAATTTTTTATTATGTCCACATCCTGGTCCCCATCTTGGACATCATAACAAACGTGCACTTTTTTGTTTAATTTACACATTGGACAATAGGAAAAATGACACTACAGCTACAGAGGTGACCGTCTGATAGCCCAGCTCGACTATCCATCTCTACTGAAGACCCTTTCAGCTTTTTGAGAGTTGGGTGGAGGACATCATCTCTGAAAATAGGGTCCCACAGCTGCACCCCATCAGTGTGAGCAGGACTCTTAGGACTCTTAGAAGAGTCAATGCTCTGAGACCATTGGGGGCACTTAGCCCCCTCTCTTCATCACTGAGGATGATTTCATTTTTCAGGGATTAGAGAGGGTGGTCCTTGTGGTGGACTGCAGATATGGAGAGCTGTTATCATCGTATTAGATAGATAAGAATGATTATATGTATTGTAGAAATGTCTCCTATCATGTTCCCTAATTTTTTATTATGTCCACATCCTGGTCCCCATCTTGGACATCATAACAAACGTGCACTTTTTTGTTTCATTTACACATTGGACCATAGGAAAAATGACACTACAGCTACAGAGGTGACCGTCTGATAGCCCAGCTCGACTATCCATCTCTACTGAAGACCCTTTCAGCTTTTTGAGAGTTGGGTGGAGGACATCATCACTGAAAATAGGGTCCCACAGCTGCACCCCATCAGTGTGAGCAGGACTCTTAGGACTCTTAGAAGAGTCAATGCTCTGAGACCATGGGGGGCGCTTAGCCCCCTCTCTTCGTCACTGAGGATGATTTCATTTTTCAGGGATTAGAGAGGGTGGTCCTTGTGGTGGACTGCAGGTATGGAGAGCTGTTGTCATCGTATTAAATAGATAAGAATGATTATATGTATTGTAGAAATGTCTCCTATCATGTTCCCTAATTTTTTATTATGTCCACATCCTGGTCCCCATCTTGGACATCATAACAAATGTGCACTTTTTTGTTTAATTTACACATTGGACCATAGGAAAAATGACACTACAGCTACAGAGGTGACCGTCTGATAGCCCAGCTCGACTATCCATCTCTACTGAAGACCCTTTCAGCTTTTTGAGAGTTGGGTGGAGGACATCATCACTGAAAATAGGGTCCCACAGCTGCACCCCATCAGTGTGAGCAGGACTCTTAGGACTCTTAGAAGAGTCAATGCTCTGAGACCATGGGGGGCGCTTAGCCCCCTCTCTTCGTCACTGAGGATGATTTCATTTTTCAGGGATTAGAGAGGGTGGTCCTTGTGGTGGACTGCAGGTATGGAGAGCTGTTGTCATCGTATTAAATAGATAAGAATGATTATATGTATTGTAGAAATGTCTCCTATCATGTTCCCTAATTTTTTATTATGTCCACATCCTGGTCCCCATCTTGGACATCATAACAAATGTGCACTTTTTTGTTTAATTTACACATTGGACCATAGGAAAAATGACACTACAGCTACAGAGGTGACCGTCTGATAGCCCAGCTCGACTATCCATCTCTACTGAAGACCCTTTCAGCTTTTTGAGAGTTGGGTGGAGAACATCATCTCTGAAAATAGGGTCCCACAGCTGCACCCCATCAGTGTGAGCAGGACTCTTAGGACTCTTAGAAGAGTCAATGCTCTGAGACCATTGGGGGCACTTAGCCCCCTCTCTTCGTCACTGAGGATGATTTCACTTTTCAGGGAATAGAGAGGGTGGTCCTTGTGGTGGACTGCAGGTATGGAGAGCTGTTGTCATCGTATTAGATAGATAAGAATGATTATATGTATTGTAGAAATGTCTCCTATCATGTTCCCTATTTTTTTATTATGTCCACATCCTGGTCCCCATCTTGGAAATCATAACAAATGTGCACTTTTTTGTTTAATTTACACATTGGACCATAGGAAAAATGACACTACAGCTACAGAGGTGACCGTCTGATAGCCCAGCTCGACTATCCATCTCTACTGAAGACCCTTTCAGCTTTTTGAGAGTTGGGTGGAGGACATCATCTCTGAAAATAGGGTCCCACAGCTGCACCACATCAGTGTGAGCAGGAATCTTAGGACTCTTAGAAGAGTCAATGCTCTGAGACCATGGGGGGCGCTTAGCCCCCTCTCTTCGTCACTGAGGATGATTTCATTTTTCAGGGATTAGAGAGAGTGGTCCTTGTGGTGGACTGCAGGTATGGAGAGCTGTTGTGATCGTATTAGATAGATAAGAATGATTATATGTATTGTAGAAATGTCTCCTATCATGTTCCCTAATTTTTTATTATGTCCACATCCTGGTCCCCATCTTGAACATCATAACAAACGTGCACTTTTTTGTTTAATTTACACATTGGATTATAGGAAAAATGACACTACAGCTACAGAGGTGACCGTCTGATAGCCCAGCTCGACTATCCATCTCTACTGAAGACCCTTTCAGCTTTTTGAGAGTTGGGTGGAGGACATCATCTCTGAAAATAGGGTCCCACAGCTGCACCCCATCAGTGTAAGCAGGACTCTTAGGACTCTTAGAAGAGTCAATGCTCTAAAACCATGGGGGGCGCTTAGCCCCCTCTCTTCGTCCCTGAGGATGATTTCATTTTTCAGGGATTAGAGAGGGTGGTCCTTGTGGTGGACGGCAGGTATGGAGAGCTGTTGTCATCGTATTAGATAGATAAGAATGATTATATGTATTGTAGAAATGTCTCCTATCATGTTCCCTAATTTCTTATTATGTCCACATCCTGGTCCCCATCTTGGACATCATAACAAACGTGCACTTTTTTGTTTAATTTACACATTGGACCATAGGAAAAATGACACTACAGCTACAGAGGTGACCGTCTGATAGCCCAGCTCGACTATCCATCTCTACTGAAGACCCTTTCAGCTTTTTGAGAGTTGGGTGGAGGACATCATCTCTGAAAATAGGGTCCCACAGCTTCACCCCATCAGTGTGAGCAGGACTCTTAGGACTCTTAGAAGAGTCAATGCTCTGGTACCATGGGGGGCGCTTGGCCCCCTCTCTTCGTCACTGAGGATGATTTCATTTTTCAGGGATTAGAGAGGGTGGTCCTTGTGGTGGACTGCAGGTATGGAGAGCTGTTGTCATCGTATTAGATAGATAAGAATGATTATATGTATTGTAGAAATGTCTCCTATCATGTTCCCTAATTTTTTATTATGTCCACATCCTGGTCCCCATCTTGGACATCATAACAAACGTGCACTTTTTTGTTTAATTTACACATTGGGCCATAGGAAAAATGACACTACAGCTACAGAGGTGACCGTCTGATAGCCCAGCTCGACTATCCATCTCTACTGAAGACCCTTTCAGCTTTTTGAGAGTTGGGTGGAGGACATCATCTCTGAAAATAGGGTCCCACAGCTGCACCCATCAGTGTGAGCAGGACTCTTAGGACTCTTAGAAGAGTTAATGCTCTGAGACCATGGGGGCGCTTAGCCCCCTCTCTTCGTCACTGAGGATGATTTCATTTTTCAGGGATTAGAGAGGGTGGTCCTTGTTGTGGACTGCAGGTATGGAGAGCTGTTGTCATCGTATTAGATAGATAAGAATGATTATATGTATTGTAGAAATGTCTCCTATCATGTTCCCTAATTTTTTATTATGTCCACATCCTGGTCCCCATCTTGGACATCATAACAAACGTGCACTTTTTTGTTTAATTTACACATTGGACCATAGGAAAAATGACACTACAGCTACAGAGGTGACCGTCTGATAGCCCAGCTCGACTATCCATCTCTACTGAAGACCCTTTCAGCTTTTTGAGAGTTGGGTGGAGGACATCATCTCTGAAATTAGGGTCCCACAGCTGCCCCCCATCAGTGTAAACAGGACTCTTAGGACTCTTAGAAGAGTCAATGCTCTGAGACCATTGGGGGCACTTAGCCCCCTCTCTTCGTCACTGAGGATGATTTCATTTTTCAGGGAATAGAGAGGGTGGTCCTTGTGGTGGACTGCAGGTATGGAGAGCTGTTATCATCGTATTAGGTAGATAAGAATGATTATATGTATTGTAGAAATGTCTCCTATCATGTTCCCTAATTTTTTATTATGTCCACATCCTGGTCCCCATCTTGGACATCATAACAAACGTGCACTTTTTTGTTTAATTTACACATTGGACCATAGGAAAAATGACACTACAGCTACAGAGGTGACCGTCTGATAGCCCAGCTCGACAATCCATCTCTACTGAAGACCCTTTCAGCTTTTTGAGAGTTGGGTGGAGGACATCATCTCTGAAAATAGGGTCCCACAGCTGCACCCCATCAGTGTGAGCAGGACTCTTAGGACTCTTAGAAGAGTCAATGCTCTGAGACCATGGGGGGCGCTTAGCCCCCTCTCTTCGTCACTGAGGATGATTTCATTTTTCAGGGATTAGAGAGGGTGGTCCTTGTGGTGGACTGCAGGTATGGAGAGCTGTTGTCATCGTATTAAATAGATAAGAATGATTATATGTATTGTAGAAATGTCTCCTATCATGTTCCCTAATTTTTTATTATGTCCACATCCTGGTCCCCATCTTGGACATCATAACAAACGTGCACTTTTTTGTTTAATTTACACATTGGACCATAGGAAAAATGACACTACAGCTACAGAGGTGACCGTCTGATAGCCCAGCTCGACTATCCATCTCTACTGAAGACCCTTTCAGCTTTTTGAGAGTTGGGTGGAGGACATCATCTCTTAAAATAGGGTCCCACAGCTGCACCCCATCAGTGTAAGCAGGACTCTTAGGACTCTTAGAAGAGTCAATGCTCTAAAACCATGGGGGGCGCTTAGCCCCCTCTCTTCGTCACTGAGGATGATTTCATTTTTCAGGGATTAGAGAGGGTGGTCCTTGTTGTGGACTGCAGGTATGGAGAGCTGTTGTCATCGTATTAGATAGATAAGAATGATTATATGTATTGTAGAAATGTCTCCTATCATGTTCCCTAATTTTTTATTATGTCCACATCCTGGTCCCCATCTTGGACATCATAACAAACGTGCACTTTTTTGTTTAATTTACACATTGGACCATAGGAAAAATGACACTACAGCTACAGAGGTGACCGTCTGATAGCCCAGCTCGACTATCCATCTCTACTGAAGACCCTTTCAGCTTTTTGAGAGTTGGGTGGAGGACATCATCTCTGAAATTAGGGTCCCACAGCTGCACCCCATCAGTGTGAGCAGGACTCTTAGGACTCTTAGAAGAGTCAATGCTCTGAGACCATTGGGGGCACTTAGCCCCCTCTCTTCGTCACTGAGGATGATTTCATTTTTCAGGGATTAGAGAGGGTGGTCCTTGTGGTTGACTGCAGGTATGGAGAGCTGTTATCATCGTATTAGGTAGATAAGAATGATTATATGTATTGTAGAAATGTCTCCTATCATGTTCCCTAATTTTTTATTATGTCCACATCCTGGTCCCCATCTTGGACATCATAACAAACGTGCACTTTTTTGTTTAATTTACACATTGGACCATAGGAAAAATGACACTACAGCTACAGAGGTGACCGTCTGATAGCCCAGCTCGACAATCCATCTCTACTGAAGACCCTTTCAGCTTTTTGAGAGTTGGGTGGAGGACATCATCTCTGAAAATAGGGTCCCACAGCTGCACCCCATCAGTGTGAGCAGGACTCTTAGGACTCTTAGAAGAGTCAATGCTCTGAGACCATGGGGGGCGCTTAGCCCCCTCTCTTCGTCACTGAGGATGATTTCATTTTTCAGGGATTAGAGAGGGTGGTCCTTGTGGTGGACTGCAGGTATGGAGAGCTGTTGTCATCGTATTAAATAGATAAGAATGATTATATGTATTGTAGAAAGGTCTCCTATCATGTTCCCTAATTTTTTATTATGTCCACATCCTGGTCCCCATCTTGGACATCATAACAAACGTGCACTTTTTTGTTTAATTTCCACATTGGACCATAGGAAAAATGACACTACAGCTACAGAGGTGACCGTCTGATAGCCCAGCTCGACTATCCATCTCTACTGAAGACCCTTTCAGCTTTTTGAGAGTTGGGTGGAGGACATCATCTCTTAAAATAGGGTCCCACAGCTGCACCCCATCAGTGTAAGCAGGACTCTTAGGACTCTTAGAAGAGTCAATGCTCTAAAACCATGGGGGGCGCTTAGCCCCCTCTCTTCGTCACTGAGGATGATTTCATTTTTCAGGGATTAGAGAGGGTGGTCCTTGTGGTGGACTGCAGGTATGGAGAGCTGTTGTCATCGTATTAGATAGATAAGAATGATTATATGTATTGTAGAAATGTCTCCTATCATGTTCCCTAATTTTTTATTATGTCCACATCCTGGTCCCCATCTTGGACATCATAACAAACGTGCACTTTTTTGTTTAATTTACACATTGGACCATAGGAAAAATGACACTACAGCTACAGAGGTGACCGTCTGATAGCCCAGCTCGACTATCCATCTCTACTGAAGACCCTTTCAGCTTTTTGAGAGTTGGGTGGAGGACATCATCTCTGGAAATAGGGTCCCACAGCTGCACCCCATCAGTGTGAGCAGGACTCTTAGGACTCTTAGAAGAGTCAATGCTCTGAGACCATTGGGGGCACTTAGCCCCCTCTCTTCATCACTGAGGATGATTTCATTTTTCAGGGATTAGAGAGGGTGGTCCTTGTGGTGGACTGCAGATATGGAGAGCTGTTATCATCGTATTAGATAGATAAGAATGTATGTCCACATCCTGGTCCCCATCTTGGACATCATAACAAACGTGCACTTTTTTGTTTAATTTACACATTGGACCATAGGAAAAATGACACTACAGCTACAGAGGTGACCGTCTGATAGCCCAGCTCGACTATCCATCTCTACTGAAGACCCTTTCAGCTTTTTGAGAGTTGGGTGGAGGACATCATCTCTGAAAATAGGGTCCCACAGCTGCACCCCATCAGTGTGAGCAGGACTCTTAGGACTCTTAGAAGAGTCAATGCTCTGAGACCATGGGGGGCGCTTAGCCCCCTCTCTTCGTCACTGAGGATGATTTCATTTTTCAGGGATTAGAGAGGGTGGTCCTTGTGGTGGACTGCAGGTATGGAGAGCTGTTGTCATCGTATTAAATAGATAAGAATGATTATATGTATTGTAGAAATGTCTCCTATCATGTTCCCTAATTTTTTATTATGTCCACATCCTGGTCCCCATCTTGGACATCATAACAAACGTGCACTTTTTTGTTTAATTTACACATTGGACCATAGGAAAAATGACACTACAGCTACAGAGGTGACCGTCTGATAGCCCAGCTCGACTATCCATCTCTACTGAAGACCCTTTCAGCTTTTTGAGAGTTGGGTGGAGAACATCATCTCTGAAAATAGGGTCCCACAGCTGCACCCCATCAGTGTGAGCAGGACTCTTAGGACTCTTAGAAGAGTCAATGCTCTGAGACCATGGGGGGCGCTTAGCCCCCTCTCCTCGTCACTGAGGATGATTTCACTTTTCAGGGAATAGAGAGGGTGGTCCTTGTGGTGGACTGCAGGTATGGAGAGCTGTTGTTATCGTATTATATAGATAAGAATGATTATATGTATTGTAGAAATGTCTCCTATCATGTTCCCTATTTTTTTATTATGTCCACATCATGGTCCCCATCTTGGAAATCATAACAAACGTGCACTTTTTTGTTTAATTTACACATTGGACCATAGGAAAAATGACACTACAGCTACAGAGGTGACCGTCTGATAGCCCAGCTCGACTATCCATCTCTACTGAAGACCCTTTCAGCTTTTTGAGAGTTGGGTGGAGGACATCATCTCTGAAAATAGGGTCCCACAGCTGCACCCCATCAGTGTGAGCAGGACTCTTAGGACTCTTAGAAGAGTTAATGCTCTGAGACCATGGGGGCGCTTAGCCCCCTCTCTTCGTCACTGAGGATGATTTCATTTTTCAGGGATTAGAGAGGGTGGTCCTTGTGGTGGACTGCAGGTATGGAGAGCTGTTGTCATCGTATTAGATAGATAAGAATGATTATATGTATTGTAGAAATGTCTCCTATCATGTTCCCTAATTTTTTATTATGTCCACATCCTGGTCCCCATCTTGGACATCATAACAAACGTGATCATAACAAACGTGCACTTTTTTGTTTAATTTACACATTGGACCATAGGAAAAATGACACTACAGCTACAGAGGTGACCGTCTGATAGCCCAGCTCGACTATCCATCTCTACTGAAGACCCTTTCAGCATTTTGAGAGTTGGGTGGAGGACATCATCTCTGAAAATAGGGTCCCACAGCTGCACCCCATCAGTGTGAGCAGGACTCTTAGGACTCTTAGAAGAGTCAATGCTCTGAGACCATTGGGGGCACTGAGCCCCCTCTCTTCGTCACTGAGGATGATTTCATTTTTCAGGGATTAGAGAGGGTGGTCCTTGTGGTGGACTGCAGGTATGGAGAGCTGTTATCATCGTATTAGATAGATAAGAATGATTATATGTATTGTAGAAATGTCTCCTATCATGTTCCCTAATTTTTTATTATGTCCACATCCTGGTCCCCATCTTAGACATCATAACAAACATGCACTTTTTTGTTTAATTTACACATTGGACCATAGGAAAAATGACACTACAGCTACAGAGGTGACCGTCTGATAGCCCAGCTCGACAATCCATCTCTACTGAAGACCCTTTCAGCTTTTTGAGAGTTGGGTGGAGGACATCATCTCTGAAAATAGGGTCCCACAGCTGCACCCCATCAGTGTGAGCAGGACTCTTAGGACTCTTAGAAGAGTCAATGCTCTGAGACCATGGGGGGCGCTTAGCCCCCTCTCTTCGTCACTGAGGATGATTTCATTTTTCAGGGATTAGAGAGGGTGGTCCTTGTGGTGGACTGCAGGTATGGAGAGCTGTTGTCATCGTATTAAATAGATAAGAATGATTATATGTATTGTAGAAATGTCTCCTATCATGTTCCCTAATTTTTTATTATGTCCACATCCTGGTCCCCATCTTGGACATCATAACAAACGTGCACTTTTTTGTTTAATTTACACATTGGACCATAGGAAAAATGACACTACAGCTACAGAGGTGACCGTCTGATAGCCCAGCTCGACTATTCATCTCTACTGAAGACCCTTTCAGCTTTTTGAAAGTTGGGTGGAGGACATCATCTCTTAAAATAGGGTCCCACAGCTGCACCCCATCAGTGTAAGCAGGACTCTTAGGACTCTTAGAAGAGTCAATGCTCTAAAACCATGGGGGGCGCTTAGCCCCCTCTCTTCGTCACTGAGGATGATTTCATTTTTCAGGGATTAGAGAGGGTGGTCCTTGTTGTGGACTGCAGGTATGGAGAGCTGTTGTCATCGTATTAGATAGATAAGAATGATTATATGTATTGTAGAAATGTCTCCTATCATGTTCCCTAATTTTTTATTATGTCCACATCCTGGTCCCCATCTTGGACATCATAACAAACGTGCACTTTTTTGTTTAATTTACACATTGGACCATAGGAAAAATGACACTACAGCTACAGAGGTGACCGTCTGATAGCCCAGCTCGACTATCCATCTCTACTGAAGACCCTTTCAGCTTTTTGAGAGTTGGGTGGAGGACATCATCTCTGAAATTAGGGTCCCACAGCTGCACCCCATCAGTGTGAGCAGGACTCTTAGGACTCTTAGAAGAGTCAATGCTCTGAGACCATTGGGGGCACTTAGCCCCCTCTCTTCGTCACTGAGGATGATTTCATTTTTCAGGGATTAGAGAGGGTGGTCCTTGTGGTGGACTGCAGGTATGGAGAGCTGTTATCATCGTATTAGGTAGATAAGAATGATTATATGTATTGTAGAAATGTCTCCTATCATGTTCCCTAATTTTTTATTATGTCCACATCCTGGTCCCCATCTTGGACATCATAACAAACGTGCACTTTTTTGTTTAATTTACACATTGGACCATAGGAAAAATGACACTACAGCTACAGAGGTGACCGTCTGATAGCCCAGCTCGACAATCCATCTCTACTGAAGACCCTTTCAGCTTTTTGAGAGTTGGGTGGAGGACATCATCTCTGAAAATAGGGTCCCACAGCTGCACCCCATCAGTGTGAGCAGGACTCTTAGGACTCTTAGAAGAGTCAATGCTCTAAAACCATGGGGGGCGCTTAGCCCCCTCTCTTCGTCACTGAGGATGATTTCATTTTTCAGGGATTAGAGAGGGTGGTCCTTGTGGTGGACTGCAGGTATGGAGAGCTGTTGTCATCGTATTAGATAGATAAGAATGATTATATGTATTGTAGAAATGTCTCCTATCATGTTCCCTAATTTTTTATTATGTCCACATCCTGGTCCCCATCTTGGACATCATAACAAACGTGCACTTTTTTGTTTAATTTACACATTGGACCATAGGAAAAATGACACTACAGCTACAGAGGTGACCGTCTGATAGCCCAGCTCGACTATCCATCTCTACTGAAGACCCTTTCAGCTTTTTGAGAGTTGGGTGGAGGACATCATCTCTGAAAATAGGGTCCCACAGCTGCACCCCATCAGTGTGAGCAGGACTCTTAGGACTCTTAGAAGAGTCAATGCTCTGAGACCATTGGGGGCACTTAGCCCCCTCTCTTCATCACTGAGGATGATTTCATTTTTCAGGGATTAGAGAGGGTGGTCCTTGTGGTGGACTGCAGATATGGAGAGCTGTTATCATCGTATTAGATAGATAAGAATGTATGTCCACATCCTGGTCCCCATCTTGGACATCATAACAAACGTGCACTTTTTTGTTTAATTTACACATTGGACCATAGGAAAAATGACACTACAGCTACAGAGGTGACCGTCTGATAGCCCAGCTCGACTATCCATCTCTACTGAAGACCCTTTCAGCTTTTTGAGAGTTGGGTGGAGGACATCATCTCTGAAAATAGGGTCCCACAGCTGCACCCCATCAGTGTGAGCAGGACTCTTAGGACTCTTAGAAGAGTCAATGCTCTGAGACCATGGGGGGCGCTTAGCCCCCTCTCTTCGTCACTGAGGATGATTTCATTTTTCAGGGATTAGAGAGGGTGGTCCTTGTGGTGGACTGCAGGTATGGAGAGCTGTTGTCATCGTATTAAATAGATAAGAATGATTATATGTATTGTAGAAATGTCTCCCATCATGTTCCCTAATTTTTTATTATGTCCACATCCTGGTCCCCATCTTGGACATCATAACAAACGTGCACTTTTTTGTTTAATTTACACATTGGACCATAGGAAAAATGACACTACAGCTACAGAGGTGACCGTCTGATAGCCCAGCTCGACTATCCATCTCTACTGAAGACCCTTTCAGCTTTTTGAGAGTTGGGTGGAGAACATCATCTCTGAAAATAGGGTCCCACAGCTGCACCCCATCAGTGTGAGCAGGACTCTTAGGACTCTTAGAAGAGTCAATGCTCTGAGACCATGGGGGGCGCTTAGCCCCCTCTCCTCGTCACTGAGGATGATTTCACTTTTCAGGGAATAGAGAGGGTGGTCCTTGTGGTGGACTGCAGGTATGGAGAGCTGTTGTCATCGTATTAGATAGATAAGAATGATTATATGTATTGTAGAAATGTCTCCTATCATGTTCCCTAATTTTTTATTATGTCCACATCCTGGTCCCCATCTTGGACATCATAACAAACGTACACTTTTTTGTTTAATTTACACATTGGACCATAGGAAAAATGACACTACAGCTACAGAGGTGACCGTCTGATAGCCCAGATCGACTATCCATCTCTACTGAAGACCCTTTCAGCTTTTTGAGAGTTGGGTGGAGGACATCATCTCTGAAAATAGGGTCCCACAGCTGCACCCCATCAGTGTGAGCAGGACTCTTAGGACTCTTAGAAGAGTTAATGCTCTGAGACCATGGGGGCGCTTAGCCCCCTCTCTTCGTCACTGAGGATGATTTCATTTTTCAGGGATTAGAGAGGGTGGTCCTTGTGGTGGACTGCAGGTATGGAGAGCTGTTGTCATCGTATTAGATAGATAAGAATGATTATATGTATTGTAGAAATGTCTCCTATCATGTTCCCTAATTTTTTATTATGTCCACATCCTGGTCCCCATCTTGGACATCATAACAAACGTGCACTTTTTTGTTTAATTTACACATTGGACCATAGGAAAAATGACACTACAGCTACAGAGGTGACCGTCTGATAGCCCAGCTCGACTATCCATCTCTACTGAAGACCCTTTCAGCATTTTGAGAGTTGGGTGGAGGACATCATCTCTGAAAATAGGGTCCCACAGCTGCACCCCATCAGTGTGAGCAGGACTCTTAGGACTCTTAGAAGAGTCAATGCTCTGAGACCATTGGGGGCACTGAGCCCCCTCTCTTCGTCACTGAGGATGATTTCATTTTTCAGGGATTAGAGAGGGTGGTCCTTGTGGTGGACTGCAGGTATGGAGAGCTGTTATCATCGTATTAGATAGATAAGAATGATTATATGTATTGTAGAAATGTCTCCTATCATGTTCCCTAATTTTTTATTATGTCCACATCCTGGTCCCCATCTTGGACATCATAACAAACATGCACTTTTTTGTTTAATTTACACATTGGACCATAGGAAAAATGACACTACAGCTACAGAGGTGACCGTCTGATAGCCCAGCTCGACAATCCATCTCTACTGAAGACCCTTTCAGCTTTTTGAGAGTTGGGTGGAGGACATCATCTCTGAAAATAGGGTCCCACAGCTGCACCCCATCAGTGTGAGCAGGACTCTTAGGACTCTTAGAAGAGTCAATGCTCTGAGACCATGGGGGGCGCTTAGCCCCCTCTCTTCGTCACTGAGGATGATTTCATTTTTCAGGGATTAGAGAGGGTGGTCCTTGTGGTGGACTGCAGGTATGGAGAGCTGTTGTCATCGTATTAAATAGATAAGAATGATTATATGTATTGTAGAAATGTCTCCTATCATGTTCCCTAATTTTTTATTATGTCCACATCCTGGTCCCCATCTTGGACATCATAACAAACGTGCACTTTTTTGTTTAATTTACACATTGGACCATAGGAAAAATGACACTACAGCTACAGAGGTGACCGTCTGATAGCCCAGCTCGACTATCCATCTCTACTGAAGACCCTTTCAGCTTTTTGAGAGTTGGGTGGAGAACATCATCTCTGAAAATAGGGTCCCACAGCTGCACCCCATCAGTGTGAGCAGGACTCTTAGGACTCTTAGAAGAGTCAATGTTTTGAGACCATGGGGGGCGCTTAGCCCCCTCTCTTCGTCACTGAGGATGATTTCACTTTTCAGGGAATAGAGAGGGTGGTCCTTGTGGTGGACTGCAGGTATGGAGAGCTGTTGTCATCGTATTAAATAGATAAGAATGATTATATGTATTGTAGAAATGTCTCCTATCATGTTCCCTAATTTTTTATTATGTCCACATCCTGGTCCCCATCTTGGACATCATAACAAACGTGCACTTTTTTGTTTAATTTACACATTGGACCATAGGAAAAATGACACTACAGCTACAGAGGTGACCGTCTGATAGCCCAGCTCGACTATCCATCTCTACTGAAGACCCTTTCAGCTTTTTGAGAGTTGGGTGGAGAACATCATCTCTGAAAATAGGGTCCCACAGCTGCACCCCATCAGTGTGAGCAGGACTCTTAGGACTCTTAGAAGAGTCAATGTTTTGAGACCATGGGGGGCGCTTAGCCCCCTCTCTTCGTCACTGAGGATGATTTCACTTTTCAGGGAATAGAGAGGGTGGTCCTTGTGGTGGACTGCAGGTATAGAGAGCTGTTGTCATCGTATTAGATAGATAAGAATGATTATATGTATTGTAGAAATGTCTCCTATCATGTTCCCTATTTTTTTATTATGTCCACATCCTGGTCCCCATCTTGGAAATCATAACAAACGTGCACTTTTTTGTTTAATTTACACATTGGACCATAGGAAAAATGACACTACAGCTACAGAGGTGACCGTCTGGTAGCCCAGCTCGACTATCCATCTCTACTGAAGACCCTTTCAGCTTTTTGAGAGTTGGGTGGAGGACATCATCTCTGAAAATAGGGTCCCACAGCTGCACCCCATCAGTGTGAGCAGGACTCTTAGGACTCTTAGAAGAGTCAATGTTTTGAGACCATGGGGGGCGCTTAGCCCCCTCTCTTCGTCACTGAGGATGATTTCATTTTTCAGGGATTAGAGAGAGTGGTCCTTGTGGTGGACTGCAGGTATGGAGAGCTGTTGTCATCGTATTAGATAGATAAGAATGATTATATGTATTGTAGAAATGTCTCCTATCATGTTCCCTAATTTTTTATTATGTCCACATCCTGGTCCCCATCTTGGACATCATAACAAACGTGCACTTTTTTGTTTAATTTACACATTGGACCATAGGAAAAATGACACTACAGCTACAGAGGTGACCGTCTGATAGCCCAGCTCGACTATCCATCTCTACTGAAGACCCTTTCAGCTTTTTGAGAGTTGGGTGGAGGACATCATCTCTTAAAATAGGGTCCCACAGCTGCACCCCATCAGTGTAAGCAGGACTCTTAGGACTCTTAGAAGAGTCAATGCTCTAAAACCATGGGGGGCGCTTAGCCCCCTCTCTTCGTCCCTGAGGATGATTTCATTTTTCAGGGATTAGAGAGGGTGGTCCTTGTGGTGGACTGCAGGTATGGAGAGCTGTTGTCATCGTATTAGATAGATAAGAATGATTATATGTATTGTAGAAATGTCTCCTATCATGTTCCCTAATTTTTTATTATGTCCACATCCTGGTCCCCATCTTGGACATCATAACAAACGTGCACTTTTTTGTTTAATTTACACATTGGACCATAGGAAAAATGACACTACAGCTACAGAGGTGACCGTCTGATAGCCCAGCTCGACTATCCATCTCTACTGAAGACCCTTTCAGCTTTTTGAGAGTTGGGTGGAGGACATCATCTCTGAAAATAGGGTCCCACAGCTGCACCCCATCAGTGTGAGCAGGACTCTTAGGACTCTTAGACCCTTTCAGCTTTTTGAGAGTTGGGTGGAGGACATCATCTCTGAAAATAGGGTCCCACAGCTGCACCCCATCAGTGTGAGCAGGACTCTTAGGACTCTTAGAAGAGTCAATGCTCTGAGACCATTGGGGGCACTTAGCCCCCTCTCTTCATCACTGAGGATGATTTCATTTTTCAGGGATTAGAGAGGGTGGTCCTTGTGGTGGACTGCAGATATGGAGAGCTGTTATCATCGTATTAGATAGATAAGAATGATTATATGTATTGTAGAAATGTCTCCTATCATGTTCCCTAATTTTTTATTATGTCCACATCCTGGTCCCCATCTTGGACATCATAACAAACGTGCACTTTTTTGTTTAATTTACACATTGGACCATAGGAAAAATGACACTACAGCTACAGAGGTGACCGTCTGATAGCCCAGCTCGACTATCCATCTCTACTGAAGACTAGAGTTGAGCGCGGTTCGTGGTTCGTGGTTCTCCAGTTCTAGGCTCGAGTGATTTTGGGGCATGTTCTAGATCGAACTAGAACTCGAGCTTTTTGCAAAAGCTCGATAGTTCTAGAAACGTTCGAGAACGGTTCTAGCAGCCAAAAAACAGCTAAATCATAGCTTGGTTTCTGCTGTAATAGTGTAAGTCACTCTGTGAATCAAACTATTATCACATTTCAGTGTATAGTGTGCGTGAACAGCGCCTTCAGATCACTGCTGTTTCTATAATTTTTTTTTTTTTTTCTTGTCTTCCTTCCCTAAGCGCGCGCGTCTTGTGGGGCGGGCCAGCATGTCAGCCAATCACAGACACACACACAGCTAAGTGGACTTTGAGCCAGAGAAGCAACGGCATGTGTGATAGGATCTGCATGTCACATGTCCCTGCATTATAAAACCGGACATTTTCTTCACGAACGCCATTATCTGCCTTCTGCGTCTTTGGTGTCAGACATCAGTGTCGCAGCTCCGTCCTCCTGAGTCCTATAGCCGATACAGCTGTATGCGCTGCATACACAACGTTAGACAGCTTAGGGAGAGCACATTCTAGCAGTCCTTTTAAGGGCTCAAAGCGGCAGGGTCAGAGAGCCATAGGTGACAGGTCCTGCAAACAGCAACAGCGT
This sequence comes from Anomaloglossus baeobatrachus, assembly GCF_048569485.1. Taxonomy (NCBI): domain Eukaryota; kingdom Metazoa; phylum Chordata; class Amphibia; order Anura; family Aromobatidae; genus Anomaloglossus; species Anomaloglossus baeobatrachus. The sequence continues at coordinate 215,462 of NW_027441949.1, forward strand.
CTGTGTAGCCCAGGTCAGGGATTTCCTCCCTGCATTTCACCATTAGGAGGAAATAGAAAGGCAGGCTTCCATTCCTCTACCCAGAGCACCACAATCCTGCCACTGTACCCTCTTGTCCTCTGCACACTCCAACTCATTCTAACTAAGCCATTATACTAGCAAACACTCAGTGTACCTAGTGGCATCCTATACGTGGCTATTGGACTTTGCTTTAGTCCCACTAGTGCCAAGACATTTGCAGAGCGCATCTGCCTGCGTTGCACACTCCAACTAATTATAACTAAGCCATTATACTAGCAAACACTCAGTGTACCTAGTGGCATCCTATACGTGGCTATTGGACTTTGCTTTAGTCTCACTAGTGCCAAGACATTTGCAGAGCGCATCTGCCTGCGTTGCACACTCCAACTAATTATAACTAAGCCATTATACTAGCAAACACTCAGTGTACCTAGTGGCATCCTATACGTGGCTATTGGACTTTGCTATAGTCCCACTAGTGCCAAGACATTTGCAGAGCGCAACTGCCTGCGTTGCACACTCCAACTAATTATAACTAAGCCATTATACTAGCACACACTCAGTGTACCTAGTGGCATCCTATACGTGGCTATTGGACTTTGCTATAGTCCCACTAGTGCCAAGACATTTGCAGAGCGCATCTGCCTGCGTGGCACACTCCAACTAATTATAACTAAGCCATTATACTAGCAAACACTCAGTGTACCTAGTGGCATCCTATACGTGGCTATTGGACTTTGCTATAGTCCCACTAGTGCCAAGACATTTGCAGAGCGCATCTGCCTGCGTTGCACACTCCAACTAATTATAACTAAGCCATTATACTAGCACACACTCAGTGTACCTAGTGGCATCCTATACGTGGCTATTGGACTTTGCTATAGTCCCACTAGTGCCAAGACATTTGCAGAGCGCATCTGCCTGCGTTGCACACTCCAACTAATTATAACTAAGCCATTATACTAGCACACACTCAGTGTACCTAGTGGCATCCTATACGTGGCTATTGGACTTTGCTATAGTCCCACTAGTGCCAAGACATTTGCAGAGCGCATCTGCCTGCGTTGCACACTCCAACTAATTATAACTAAGCCATTATACTAGCAAACACTTAGTGTACCTAGTGGCATCCTATACGTGGCTATTGGACTTTGCTTTAGTCCCACTAGTGCCAAGACATTTGCAGAACGCATCTGCCTGCGTTGCACACTCCAACTAATTATAACTAAGCCATTATACTAGCACACACTCAGTGTACCTAGTGGCATCCTATACGTGGCTATTGGACTTTGCTATAGTCCCACTAGTGCCAAGACATTTGCAGAGCGCATCTGCCTGCGTTGCACACTCCAACTAATTATAACTAAGCCATTATACTAGCAAACACTCAGTGTACCTAGTGGCATCCTATACGTGGCTATTGGACTTTGCTATAGTCCCACTAGTGCCAAGACATTTGCAGAGCGCATCTGCCTGCGTTGCACACTCCAACTAATTATAACTAAGCCATTATACTAGCAAACACTTAGTGTACCTAGTGGCATCCTATACGTGGCTATTGGACTTTGCTTTAGTCCCACTAGTGCCAAGACATTTGCAGAACGCATCTGCCTGCGTTGCACACTCCAACTAATTATAACTAAGCCATTATACTAGCACACACTCAGTGTACCTAGTGGCATCCTATACGTGGCTATTGGACTTTGCTATAGTCCCACTAGTGCCAAGACATTTGCAGAGCGCATCTGCCTGCGTTGCACACTCCAACTAATTATAACTAAGCCATTATACTAGCAAACACTCAGTGTACCTAGTGGCATCCTATACGTGGCTATTGGACTTTGCTATAGTCCCACTAGTGCCAAGACATTTGCAGAGCGCATCTGCCTGCGTTGCACACTCCAACTAATTATAACTAAGCCATTATACTAGCACACACTCAGTGTACCTAGTGGCATCCTATACGTGGCTATTGGACTTTGCTATAGTCCCACTAGTGCCAAGACATTTGCAGAGCGCATCTGCCTGCGTTGCACACTCCAACTAATTATAACTAAGCCATTATACTAGCACACACTCAGTGTACCTAGTGGCATCCTATACGTGGCTATTGGACTTTGCTATAGTCCCACTAGTGCCAAGACATTTGCAGAGCGCATCTGCCTGCGTTGCACACTCCAACTAATTATAACTAAGCCATTATACTAGCAAACACTTAGTGTACCTAGTGGCATCCTATACGTGGCTATTGGACTTTGCTTTAGTCCCACTAGTGCCAAGACATTTGCAGAACGCATCTGCCTGCGTTGCACACTCCAACTAATTATAACTAAGCCATTATACTAGCACACACTCAGTGTACCTAGTGGCATCCTATACGTGGCTATTGGACTTTGCTATAGTCCCACTAGTGCCAAGACATTTGCAGAGCGCATCTGCCTGCGTTGCACACTCCAACTAATTATAACTAAGCCATTATACTAGCAAACACTCAGTGTACCTAGTGGCATCCTATACGTGGCTATTGGACTTTGCTATAGTCCCACTAGTGCCAAGACATTTGCAGAGCGCATCTGCCTGCGTTGCACACTCCAACTAATTATAACTAAGCCATTATACTAGCACACACTCAGTGTACCTAGTGGCATCCTATACGTGGCTATTGGACTTTGCTATAGTCTCACTAGTGCCAAGACATTTGCAGAGCGCATCTGCCTGCGTTGCACACTCCAACTAATTATAACTAAGCCATTATACTAGCACACACTCAGTGTACCTAGTGGCATCCTATACGTGGCTATTGGACTTTGCTATAGTCCCACTAGTGCCAAGACATTTGCAGAGCGCATCTGCCTGCGTTGCACACTCCAACTAATTATAACTAAGCCATTATACTAGCACACACTCAGTGTACCTAGTGGCATCCTATACGTGGCTATTGGACTTTGCTATAGTCCCACTAGTGCCAAGACATTTGCAGAGCGCATCTGCCTGCGTTGCACACTCCAACTAATTATAACTAAGCCATTATACTAGCACACACTCAGTGTACCTAGTGGCATCCTATACGTGGCTATTGGACTTTGCTATAGTCCCACTAGTGCCAAGACATTTGCAGAGCGCATCTGCCTGCGTTGCACACTCCAACTAATTATAACTAAGCCATTATACTAGCAAACACTTAGTGTACCTAGTGGCATCCTATACGTGGCTATTGGACTTTGCTATAGTCCCACTAGTGCCAAGACATTTGCAGAGCGCATCTGCCTGCGTTGCACACTCCAACTAATTATAACTAAGCCATTATACTAGCAAACACTCAGTGTACCTAGTGGCATCCTATACGTGGCTATTGGACTTTGCTATAGTCCCACTAGTGCCAAGACATTTGCAGAGCGCATCTGCCTGCGTTGCACACTCCAACTAATTATAACTAAGCCATTATACTAGCACACACTCAGTGTACCTAGTGGCATCCTATACGTGGCTATTGGACTTTGCTATAGTCCCACTAGTGCCAAGACATTTGCAGAGCGCATCTGCCTGCGTTGCACACTCCAACTAATTATAACTAAGCCATTATACTAGCACACACTCAGTGTACCTAGTGGCATCCTATACGTGGCTATTGGACTTTGCTATAGTCCCACTAGTGCCAAGACATTTGCAGAGCGCATCTGCCTGCGTTGCACACTCCAACTAATTATAACTAAGCCATTATACTAGCAAACACTCAGTGTACCTAGTGGCATCCTATACGTGGCTATTGGACTTTGCTATAGTCCCACTAGTGCCAAGACATTTGCAGAGCGCATCTGCCTGCGTTGCACACTCCAACTAATTATAACTAAGCCATTATACTAGCACACACTCAGTGTACCTAGTGGCATCCTATACGTGGCTATTGGACTTTGCTATAGTCCCACTAGTGCCAAGACATTTGCAGAGCGCATCTGCCTGCATTGCACACTCCAACTAATTATAACTAAGCCATTATACTAGCACACACTCAGTGTACCTAGTGGCATCCTATACGTGGCTATTGGACTTTGCTATAGTCCCACTAGTGCCAAGACATTTGCAGAGCGCATCTGCCTGCGTTGCACACTCCAACTAATTATAACTAAGCCATTATACTAGCAAACACTTAGTGTACCTAGTGGCATCCTATACGTGGCTATTGGACTTTGCTTTAGTCCCACTAGTGCCAAGACATTTGCAGAACGCATCTGCCTGCGTTGCACACTCCAACTAATTATAACTAAGCCATTATACTAGCACACACTCAGTGTACCTAGTGGCATCCTATACGTGGCTATTGGACTTTGCTATAGTCCCACTAGTGCCAAGACATTTGCAGAGCGCATCTGCCTGCGTTGCACACTCCAACTAATTATAACTAAGCCATTATACTAGCACACACTCAGTGTACCTAGTGGCATCCTATACGTGGCTATTGGACTTTGCTATAGTCCCACTAGTGCCAAAACATTTGCAGAGCGCATCTGCCTGCGTTGCACACTCCAACTAATTATAACTAAGCCATTATACTAGCACACACTCAGTGTACCTAGTGGCATCCTATACGTGGCTATTGGACTTTGCTATAGTCCCACTAGTGCCAAGACATTTGCAGAGCGCATCTGCCTGCGTTGCACACTCCAACTAATTATAACTAAGCCATTATACTAGCAAACACTTAGTGTACCTAGTGGCATCCTATACGTGGCTATTGGACTTTGCTTTAGTCCCACTAGTGCCAAGACATTTGCAGAACGCATCTGCCTGCGTTGCACACTCCAACTAATTATAACTAAGCCATTATACTAGCACACACTCAGTGTACCTAGTGGCATCCTATACGTGGCTATTGGACTTTGCTATAGTCCCACTAGTGCCAAGACATTTGCAGAGCGCATCTGCCTGCGTTGCACACTCCAACTAATTATAACTAAGCCATTATACTAGCACACACTCAGTGTACCTAGTGGCATCCTATACGTGGCTATTGGACTTTGCTATAGTCCCACTAGTGCCAAGACATTTGCAGAGCGCATCTGCCTGCGTTGCACACTCCAACTAATTATAACTAAGCCATTATACTAGCAAACACTTAGTGTACCTAGTGGCATCCTATACGTGGCTATTGGACTTTGCTTTAGTCCCACTAGTGCCAAGACATTTGCAGAACGCATCTGCCTGCGTTGCACACTCCAACTAATTATAACTAAGCCATTATACTAGCAAACACTTAGTGTACCTAGTGGCATCCTATACGTGGCTATTGGACTTTGCTTTAGTCCCACTAGTGCCAAGACATTTGCAGAACGCATCTGCCTGCGTTGCACACTCCAACTAATTATAACTAAGCCATTATACTAGCACACACTCAGTGTACCTAGTGGCATCCTATACGTGGCTATTGGACTTTGCTATAGTCCCACTAGTGCCAAGACATTTGCAGCACGTCTGCCTGCGTTGCACACTCCAACTAATTATAACTAAGTTACATTGTCAGGGATATTTATTCTTTATTATTCTGCTGTTAATAAAGCTAGACCACCACTGCAATCTTCACCACCTCTCAATTTTTACTACCACATTTTCAGTCCACAATCTTGTCGCAATCAACATGAGTGGCAAAATGACAGATGCTGGTGGAAAGGGGAAGAGGCGTGGTGGAAAAGGCAAAAAAGGTTTTGTCAGTGGGGAAGGTGGCAAAGCTCCATTATCATCTGCTGCAGATAGACCATCTACTAGCAAAAGTAAGATGTCTACTACTTATTGTGGACAATCCGATGTGCTCCCTTTTTTACGGACACGAACAAGAGGAACAAAGGTAGATGATGGGCAAAAAAGGAAAATGCTTGAATGGATCTCAAGTGGTCCAACAAGTGCCCTCTCAGCCACTTCAAGTACCGCATCCAAAAAACACCAGTCCTCTGAGTTGTCATCCCAATCACACTTGATTTCTCCCAGCTCTGAAGTCTCCATCAGCCCTGCACAGTATGGTGGAACTGAGATGGCTGAGTCTGCAGAGCTGTTCAGTCACACTATAGCCTGGGAATCAGAGGTCTGCTCCCAAGCTACAGTGAGTACAGAACAGGAAATGGTCTGCAGTGATGCCCAGAACCTTTGTGACTCAGATTCAGGCCGTGAGGACCAAGTTTCTGAGCATAATGTTGACCCTTTGTCACAAACTGTAACACCTGTGGTTATAGACAATGAGGAACATACTGATGAAGATGAGACGCAGATACCCGATTGGGATGACAACTTAAATATTCGGTCAGGGCAAGAAGAGGCTCGGTCTGAGGGGGAGGGGAGTGCAAACACAACAATTGATGATGACGTTCTAGATCCCACCTACTGTCAACCCCCAGTCAGGCACTCGAGGAGGTCAACAGAGGCGGTGGAGGAGGATGCAACCGACGACGAAGTTACCTTGCACCTTCCTGGACAGAGTCGGAGCACTGGTAGCACGTCTACAACTGCATCCTCAGCCACCACTCTGCCTATGAGCATTATTCGGGGTGGATCAACAGGTCGCATGGCCTCTAAGCCTTGCCTAGCCTGGTCCTTTTTTCACATCGAAAAAGATCGCCCAACTCATGTGATATGTAACATTTGTCATGATTCTGTTAGTAGAGGTCAAAACCTCAGCAGTTTGACAACTTCTTCCATGAATCGTCACATGACTAAATATCATAAGTCCCGGTGGGAAGCTCACCGTGCTGCAATGCGGCCTAGCGGAGCGAACCATCCACCGCCCGCCCCTTCCAGTGCATCCGCGCGCTCTTCATCTTCTAGGACTGTGGGGACAGCTGTCACACCTGTTTTTCCACGCAAAACTTCCACCACTGTAACCGCAACAGGCAGTTTGCTTGTAAGGTCGTCAGTTGGTTTGGAAGGGGAAACAAGTGAGTGTGTACAGCTCTCTCAGACATCGATAGCACCAACGTTGGATGAAGGCAACATCATGTCTCCGCCTGCACTTTCCTCACAAACCAGCATTTTTCCAGGGACACCCTACTCAACACCGTCTACACACAGCAGCCAGATCTCTGTCCCTCAGATGTGGTCAAATAAAAGGCCACTTCCTCCGACCCATGACAAAGCTAAGAGGTTGACTCTATCCCTCTGTAAGCTGTTGGCTACTGAAATGCTGCCTTTCCGCCTAGTGGACACACAGGATTTTAGAGACCTTATGTCTGTCGCTGTGCCCCAGTACCAGATGCCTAGTCGCCACTACTTCTCTAAGAAAGGTGTGCCCGCGCTACACCAGCATGTCGCACACAACATCACCGCTTCCTTGAGAAACTCTGTGTGTGAACGGGTGCATTTCACCACCGATACTTGGACCAGTAAGCATGGACAGGGACGTTACATGTCGCTGACTGGGCACTGGGTAACTATGGTGATAGATGGTGAAGGGTCTGCTGCACAAGTCTTGCCGTCCCCACGACTTGTGTGTCAATCCTCTGTCTGTCCAAGTTCCGCCACTGCTTCTGCATCCTCCACCTCATCTGGGTCCTCCACCTCCGCCCCAAGCCTGCCTGGTCAGGCCACCAGTGTTCTCACTGCGCAGAAGGAATCACGCACCCCTCATTACTATGCTGGCAGCAGAGCGCAACGGCATCAGGCGGTCTTTAGCTTGACATGTCTTGGTAATAAGAGTCACACAGCTGAGGAGTTGTGGTCAGCTCTGCGGTCCGAGTTTAATAAATGGTTGTCTCCACTCAACCTGCAGCCTGGTAAGGCCGTGTGCGACAATGCTGCAAACCTGGGTGCGGCCCTTCGCCTGGGCAAGGTGACACACGTACCTTGTATGGCTCACGTGTTGAACCTTGTCGTGCAGCAATTTTTAACACACTATCCCGGCCTAGATGGCCTTCTGAACAGGGCACGAAAACTGTCTGCTCACTTCCGCCGTTCAAGCGCCGCAGCTGAGCGACTTGCATCGCTCCAGAAGTCTTTCGGCCTGCCGGTTCATCGCCTGAAATGCGATGTGGCGACACGCTGGAATTCAACTCTCCACATGTTACAGCGACTGTAGCAGCACCGCAGAGCCCTGGTGCAATACGTCATGACGTATAGCCTGGGCCAACGAGATGCAGAGGTGGGGCAGATCACCCTGATGGAGTGGTCTCAGATCAAGGACCTATGCACCCTTCTGCACAGTTTCGACATGGCGACGAATATGTTTAGCTCTGACAATGCCATTATCAGCATGACGATTCCAGTCATTTACATGCTGGAGCACACGCTAAACACTATTCGGAGTCAGGGGGTGGGACAACATGAAGGGGAGGAACTACAGGAGGATTCATATGCGCAAGGGACAACAACATCACCAAGGTCCAGACGTTCATCATCACCAACGCAGCAGGCATGGGACCATGGGGGACAGGGATCGACAAGGGCGCATAGTAGCAGGCGAAATGTTGAGCAAGGTGCAGGAGAACATGAAGAAATGGAGGACGAACTGTCCATGGACATGGAAGACTCAGCGGATGAGGGAGACCTTGGTCAAATTTCAGTTGAAAGAGGTTGGGGTCAGATGTCAGAGGAAGAAAGAACGGGTAGCACCTCTATGCCACAAACACAGCGTGGACTTGGTCCGCATGGCTGCGCAAGACACATGAGTGCCTTTTTGTTGCACTACCTCCAACATGACAGTCGTATTGTCAAAATTAGAAGTGATGATGACTACTGGATTGCCACACTATTAGATCCCCGGTACAAGTCCAAATTTTGTGACATAATTCCAGCCATAGAAAGGGACGCACGTATGCAGGAGTATCAGCAGAAGCTGTTACTAGATCTTAGCTCGGCTTTTCCACCAAACAACCGTGCAGGTGCAGGGAGTGAATCTCCCAGTTGTAACTTGACAAACATGGGACGGTCTCGTCATCTTCAACAGTCTACCCGTACCAGTAGGACTGTATCTGGTGCCGGTAACAGCAATTTTATGGAATCTTTTCATAATTTTTTTAGACCCTCTTTTGCAAGGCCACCAGAGACAACAAGTCTGACACATAGTCAACGGCTGGAGAGGATGATACAGGAGTATCTCCAAATGAACATCGATGCCATGACTGTGCAACTGGAGCCTTGCTCCTTTTGGGCTTCAAACCTAGAAAAATGGCCAGAGCTCGCAACTTACGCCTTGGAGATTTTGTCGTGTCCAGCTGCCAGCGTTGTCTCTGAACGTGTATTCAGTGCTGCTGGGTGTGTGCTGACAGATAAGCGCACGAGTCTGTCCAGTGACAATGTGGACAGACTGACGTTCATCAAAATGAACAAGTCATGGATCCAGAAGGAATTTACTACCCCTGTGTCATCCTGGGGAGAGTAAATGCTTGTTGATTTGGAATGTGCTTGATGCAAATCAAAACATCCTGTTTGCAACTAGGGCACAAGTGCTGCCACTGATAAGGTGTCTGTGTGGGGCCCAATTTTTGGAAAAAAAGGGAGACTCCGCTTGGAGTAACCCTTGCTTGATGTGTTTTTAAAAGAAGCCAAGATGAACAGAGCTGGGATCAGGAAAGACTTTGCTACCTACCCTGGTGTCATCCTGGGGACGGTTAATTATGGCGTATTTTTGAATGTGCTTGATGCAAATGTAGCTGTGAAGTGTACAACTAGGGCACAAGTGCTGCCACTGAATGGGTGGGTGTGTGTGGGGCACAATTTTTGGAAAAAAAGGGAGGCTCCGCTTGGAGTAACCCTTGCTTGATGTGTTTTTAAAAGAAGCCAAGATGAACAGAGCTGGGATCAGGAAAGACTTTGCTACCTACCCTGGTGTCATCCTGGGGACGGTTAATTATGGCGTTTTTTTGAATGTGCTTGATGCAAATCTAGCTGTGAAGTGTACAACTGGGGCACAACTGCTGCCACTGAATGGGTGGGTGTGTGGGGCCCAATTTTTGGAAAAAAAAGGGAGACTCCGCTTGGAGTAACCCTTGCTTGCTGTGTTTTTAAAAGAAGCCAAGATGAACAGAGCTGGGATCAGGAAACACTTTGCTACCTACCCCGGTGTCATCCTGGGGACGGATAAGAATGGCGTATTTTTGAATGTGCTTGATGCAAATCTAGCTGTGAAGTGTACAACTGGGGCACAACTGCTGCCACTGAATGGGTGGGTGTGTGGGGCCCAATTTTTGGAAAAAAAGGGAGACTCCGCTTGGAGTAACCCTTGCTTGCTGTGTTTTTAAAAGAAGCCAAGATGAACAGAGCTGGGATCAGGAAACACTTTGCTACCTACCCCGGTGTCATCCTGGGGACGGATAAGAATGGCGTATTTTGGAATGTGCTTGATGCAAATCTAGCTGTGAAGTGTACAACTGGGGCACAACTGCTGCCACTGAATGGGTGGGTGTGTGGGGCCCAATTTTTGGAAAAAAGGGAGGCTCCGCTTGGAGTAACCCTTGCTTGATGTGTTTTTAAAAGAAGCCAAGATGAACAGAGCTGGGATCAGGAAAGACTTTGCTACCTACCCTGGTGTCATCCTGGGGACGGTTAATTATGGCGTATTTTTGAATGTGCTTGATGCAAATGTAGCTGTGAAGTGTACAACTAGGGCACAAGTGCTGCCACTGAATGGGTGGGTGTGTGTGGGGCACAATTTTTGGAAAAAAAGGGAGGCTCCGCTTGGAGTAACCCTTGCTTGATGTGTTTTTAAAAGAAGCCAAGATGAACAGAGCTGGGATCAGGAAAGACTTTGCTACCTACCCTGGTGTCATCCTGGGGACGGTTAATTATGGCGTTTTTTTGAATGTGCTTGATGCAAATCTAGCTGTGAAGTGTACAACTGGGGCACAACTGCTGCCACTGAATGGGTGGGTGTGTGGGGCCCAATTTTTGGAAAAAAAGGGAGACTCCGCTTGGAGTAACCCTTGCTTGCTGTGTTTTTAAAAGAAGCCAAGATGAACAGAGCTGGGATCAGGAAACACTTTGCTACCTACCCCGGTGTCATCCTGGGGACGGATAAGAATGGCGTATTTTTGAATGTGCTTGATGCAAATCTAGCTGTGAAGTGTACAACTGGGGCACAACTGCTGCCACTGAATGGGTGGGTGTGTGGGGCCCAATTTTTGGAAAAAAAGGGAGACTCCGCTTGGAGTAACCCTTGCTTGCTGTGTTTTTAAAAGAAGCCAAGATGAACAGAGCTGGGATCAGGAAAGACTTTGCTACCTACCCTGGTGTCATCCTGGGGACGGTTAATTATGGCGTATTTTTGAATGTGCTTGATGCAAATCTAGCTGTGAAGTGTACAACTGGGGCACAACTGCTGCCACTGAATGGGTGGGTGTGTGGGGCCCAATTTTTGGAAAAAAAGGGAGACTCCTCTTGGAGTAACCCTTGCTTGCTGTGTTTTTAAAAGAAGCCAAGATGAACAGAGCTGGGATCAGGAAACACTTTGCTACCTACCCCGGTGTCATCCTGGGGACGGATAAGAATGGCGTATTTTGGAATGTGCTTGATGCAAATCTAGCTGTGAAGTGTACAACTGGGGCACAACTGCTGCCACTGAATGGGTGGGTGTGTGGGGCCCAATTTTTGGAAAAAAGGGAGGCTCCGCTTGGAGTAACCCTTGCTTGATGTGTTTTTAAAAGAAGCCAAGATGAACAGAGCTGGGATCAGGAAAGACTTTGCTACCTACCCCGGTGTCATCCTGGGGACGGATAAGAATGGCGTATTTTTGAATGTGCTTGATGCAAATGTAGCTGTGAAGTGTACAACTAGGGCACAACTGCTGCCACTGAAGGGGTGGGTGTGTGTGGGGCCCAATTTTTGGAAAAAAGGGAGACTCCGCTTGGAGTAACCCTTGCTTACATTGTTTTTAAAAGAAGCCAAGATGAACAAGTCATGGGTCAGCAAAGACTTTGCTACCTACCCCGGTGTCATCCTGGGGATGGATAAGAATGGCGTATTTTTGAATGTGCTTGATGCAAATCTAGCTGTGAAGTGTACAACTGGGGCACAACTGCTGCCACTGAATGGGTGGGTGTGTGGGGCCCAATTTTTGGAAAAAAAGGGAGACTCCGCTTGGAGTAACCCTTGCTTGCTGTGTTTTTAAAAGAAGCCAAGATGAACAGAGCTGGGATCAGGAAACACTTTGCTACCTACCCCGGTGTCATCCTGGGGACGGATAAGAATGGCGTATTTTTGAATGTGCTTGATGCAAATGTAGCTGTGAAGTGTACAACTAGGGCACAACTGCTGCCACTGAAGGGGTGGGTGTGTGTGGGGCCCAATTTTTGGAAAAAATGGAGACTCCGCTTGGAGTAACCCTTGCTTACATTGTTTTTAAAAGAAGCCAAGATGAACAAGTCATGGGTCAGCAAAGACTTTGCTACCTACCCCGGTGTCATCCTGGGGATGGATAAGAATGGCGTATTTTTGAATGTGCTTGATGCAAATGTAGCTGTGAAGTGTACAACTAGGGCACAACTGCTGCCACTGAAGGGGTGGGTGTGTGTGGGGCCCAATTTTTGGAAAAAAGGGAACTCCGCTTGGAGTAACCCTTGCTTACATTGTTTTTAAAAGAAGCCAAGATGAACAAGTCATGGGTCAGCAAAGACTTTGCTACCTACCCCGGTGTCATCCTGGGGATGGATAAGAATGGCGTATTTTTGAATGTGCTTGATGCAAATGTAGCTGTGAAGTGTACAACTAGGGCACAACTGCTGCCACTGAAGGGGTGGGTGTGTGTGGGGCCCAATTTTTGGAAAAAAGGGAGACTCCGCTTGGAGTAACCCTTGATTGCTGTGTTTTTTATAAATGATCCAAGCTGCACAGAGCTGGGATCAGGAAAGACTTTGCTACCTACCCCGGTGTCATCCTGGGGATGGATAAGAATGGCGTATTTTTGAATGTGCTTGATGCAAATCTAGCTGTGAAGTGTACAACTGGGGCACAACTGCTGCCACTGAAGGGGTGTGTGTGTGTGTGGCCCAATTTTTGGAAAAAAGGGAGACTCCGCTTGGAGTCACCTTGCGGTGTTTTACATGATTTTAGAAGGGCGTGCCATGCCTATATCTGTGTGTCCTCCTCTTTTTCCTTGTCCAGCTGTTTTGTTTTCGCATGAGTATATGTCCTTGTCACTTTCCAATGTGTTTGAGTTGTTTGTCACCTTTAGGACACCTTTGAGGGTGTTTTCTAGGTGTTTTTCTGTGTTTGTGATTGCCTGCCATTGTTTCCTATGCAGTTCGAGTTCGGTTCGTCGAACGTTCGACGAACCGAACTCGAACGGGAGGTCCGTTCGGCGAACCAACCTCGAGCCGAACCGCGACCGGTTCGCTCATCTCTACTGAAGACCCTTTCAGCTTTTTGAGAGTTGGGTGGAGAACATCATCTCTGAAAATAGGGTCCCACAGCTGCACCCCATCAGTGTGAGCAGGACTCTTAGGACTCTTAGAAGAGTCAATGCTCTGAGACCATGGGGGGCGCTTAGCCCCCTCTCCTCGTCACTGAGGATGATTTCACTTTTTAGGGAATAGAGAGGGTGGTCCTTGTGGTGGACTGCAGGTATGGAGAGCTGTTGTCATCGTATTAGATAGATAAGAATGATTATATGTATTGTAGAAATGTCTTCAGTAGAGATGGATAGTCGAGCTGGGCTATCAGACGGTCACCTCTGTAGCTGTAGTTTCATTTTTCCTATGGTCCAATGTGTAAATTAAACAAAAAAGTGCACGTTTGTTATGATGTCCAAGATGGGGACCAGGATGTGGACATAATAAAAAATTAGGGAACATGATAGGAGACATTTCTACAATACATATAATCATTCTTATCTATTTAATACGATGACAACAGCTCTCCATACCTGCAGTCCACCACAAGGACCACCCTCTCTAATCCCTGAAAAATGAAATCATCCTCAGTGACGAAGAGAGGGGGCTAAGCGCCCCCCATGGTCTCAGAGCATTGACTCTTCTAAGAGTCCTAAGAGTCCTGCTCACACTGATGGGGTGCAGCTGTGGGACCCTATTTTAAGAGATGATGTCCTCCACCCAACTCTCAAAAAGCTGAAAGGGTCTTCAGTAGAGATGGATAGTCGAGCTGGGCTATCAGACGGTCACCTCTGTAGCTGTAGTGTCATTTTTCCTATGGTCCAATGTGTAAATTAAACAAAAAAGTGCACGTTTGTTATGATGTCCAAGATGGGGACCAGGATGTGGACATAATAAAAAATTAGGGAACATGATAGGAGACATTTCTACAATACATATAATCATTCTTATCTATCTAATACGATCACAACAGCTCTCCATACCTGCAGTCCACCACAAGGACCACTCTCTCTAATCCCTGAAAAATGAAATCATCCTCAGTGACGAAGAGAGGGGGCTAAGCGCCCCCCATGGTCTCAAAACATTGACTCTTCTAAGAGTCCTAAGAGTCCTGCTCACACTGATGGGGTGCAGCTGTGGGACCCTATTTTCAGAGATGATGTCCTCCACCCAACTCTCAAAAAGCTGAAAGGGTCTTCAGTAGAGATGGATAGTCGAGCTGGGCTACCAGACGGTCACCTCTGTAGCTGTAGTGTCATTTTTCCTATGGTCCAATGTGTAAATTAAACAAAAAAGTGCACGTTTGTTATGATGTCCAAGATGGGGACCAGGATGTGGACATAATAAAAAATTAGGGAACATGATAGGAGACATTTCTACAATACATATAATCATTCTTATCTATCTAATACGATGACAACAGCTCTCCATACCTGCAGTCCACCACAAGGACCACCCTCTCTAATCCCTGAAAAATGAAATCATCCTCAGTGACGAAGAGAGGGGGCTAAGCACCCCCATGGTCTCAGAGCATTAACTCTTCTAAGAGTCCTAAGAGTCCTGCTCACACTGATGGGGTGCAGCTGTGGGACCCTATTTTCAGAGATGATGTCCTCCACCCAACTCTCAAAAAGCTGAAAGGGTCTTCAGTAGAGATGGATAGTCGAGCTGGGCTATCAGACGGTCACCTCTGTAGCTGTAGTGTCATTTTTCCTATGGTCCAATGTGTAAATTAAACAAAAAAGTGCACGTTTGTTATGATGTCCAAGATGGGGACCAGGATGTGGACATAATAAAAAATTAGGGAACATGATAGGAGACATTTCTACAATACATATAATCATTCTTATCTATCTAATACGATGACAACAGCTCTCCATACCTGCAGTCCACCACAAGGACCACCCTCTCTAATCCCTGAAAAATGAAATCATCCTCAGGGACGAAGAGAGGGGGCTAAGCGCCCCCCATGGTTTTAGAGCATTGACTCTTCTAAGAGTCCTAAGAGTCCTGCTTACACTGATGGGGTGCAGCTGTGGGACCCTATTTTAAGAGATGATGTCCTCCACCCAACTCTCAAAAAGCTGAAAGGGTCTTCAGTAGAGATGGATAGTCGAGCTGGGCTATCAGACGGTCACCTCTGTAGCTGTAGTGTCATTTTTCCTATGGTCCAATGTGTAAATTAAACAAAAAAGTGCACGTTTGTTATGATGTCCAAGATGGGGACCAGGATGTGGACATAATAAAAAATTAGGGAACATGATAGGAGACATTTCTACAATACATATAATCATTCTTATCTATCTAATACGATCACAACAGCTCTCCATACCTGCAGTCCACCACAAGGACCACTCTCTCTAATCCCTGAAAAATGAAATCATCCTCAGTGACGAAGAGAGGGGGCTAAGCGCCCCCCATTGTCTCAAAACATTGACTCTTCTAAGAGTCCTAAGAGTCCTGCTCACACTGATGGGGTGCAGCTGTGGGACCCTATTTTCAGAGATGATGTCCTCCACCCAACTCTCAAAAAGCTGAAAGGGTCTTCAGTAGAGATGGATAGTCGAGCTGGGCTACCAGACGGTCACCTCTGTAGCTGTAGTGTCATTTTTCCTATGGTCCAATGTGTAAATTAAACAAAAAAGTGCACGTTTGTTATGATTTCCAAGATGGGGACCAGGATGTGGACATAATAAAAAAATAGGGAACATGATAGGAGACATTTCTACAATACATATAATCATTCTTATCTATCTAATACGATGACAACAGCTCTCCATACCTGCAGTCCACCACAAGTACCACCCTCTCTATTCCCTGAAAAGTGAAATCATCCTCAGTGACGAAGAGAGGGGGCTAAGCGCCCCCCATGGTCTCAAAACATTGACTCTTCTAAGAGTCCTAAGAGTCCTGCTCACACTGATGGGGTGCAGCTGTGGGACCCTATTTTCAGAGATGATGTTCTCCACCCAACTCTCAAAAAGCTGAAAGGGTCTTCAGTAGAGATGGATAGTCGAGCTGGGCTATCAGACGGTCACCTCTGTAGCTGTAGTGTCATTTTTCCTATGGTCCAATGTGTAAATTAAACAAAAAAGTGCACGTTTGTTATGATGTCCAAGATGGGGACCAGGATGTGGACATAATAAAAAATTAGGGAACATGATAGGAGACATTTCTACAATACATATAATCATTCTTATCTATCTAATACGATGACAACAGCTCTCCATACCTGCAGTCCACCACAAGTACCACCCTCTCTATTCCCTGAAAAGTGAAATCATCCTCAGTGACGAAGAGAGGGGGCTAAGCGCCCCCCATGGTCTCAAAACATTGACTCTTCTAAGAGTCCTAAGAGTCCTGCTCACACTGATGGGGTGCAGCTGTGGGACCATATTTTCAGAGATGATGTTCTCCACCCAACTCTCAAAAAGCTGAAAGGGTCTTCAGTAGAGATGGATAGTCGAGCTGGGCTATCAGACGGTCACCTCTGTAGCTGTAGTGTCATTTTTCCTATGGTCCAATGTGTAAATTAAACAAAAAAGTGCACGTTTGTTATGATGTCCAAGATGGGGACCAGGATGTGGACATAATAAAAAATTAGGGAATATGATAGGAGACATTTCTAAAATACATATAATCATTCTTATCTATTTAATACGATGACAACAGCTCTCCATACCTGCAGTCCACCACAAGGACCACCCTCTCTAATCCCTGAAAAATGAAATCATCCTCAGTGACGAAGAGAGGGGGCTAAGCGCCCCCCATGGTCTCAGAGCATTGACTCTTCTAAGAGTCCTAAGAGTCCTGCTCACACTGATGGGGTGCAGCTGTGGGACCCTATTTTCAGAGATGATGTCCTCCACCCAACTCTCAAAAAGCTGAAAGGGTCTTCAGTAGAGATGGATTGTCGAGCTGGGCTATCAGACGGTCACCTCTGTAGCTGTAGTGTCATTTTTCCTATGGTCCAATGTGTAAATTAAACAAAAAAGTGCACGTTTGTTATGATGTCCAAGATGGGGACCAGGATGTGGACATAATAAAAAATTAGGGAACATGATAGGAGACATTTCTACAATACATATAATCATTCTTATCTATCTAATACGATGATAACGGCTCTCCATACCTGCAGTCCACCACAAGGACCACCCTCTCTAATCCCTGAAAAATGAAATCATCCTCAGTGACGAAGAGAGGGGGCTAAGTGCCCCCAATGGTCTCAGAGCATTGACTCTTCTAAGAGTCCTAGGAGTCCTGCTCACACTGATGGGGTGCAGCTGTGGGACCCTATTTTCAGAGATGATGTCCTCCACCCAACTCTCAAAAAGCTGAAAGGGTCTTCAGTAGAGATGGATAGTCGAGCTGGGCTATCAGACGGTCACCTCTGTAGCTGTAGTGTCATTTTTCCTATGGTCCAATGTGTAAATTAAACAAAAAAGTGCACGTTTGTTATGATGTCCAAGATGGGGACCAGGATGTGGACATAATAAAAAATTAGGGAACATGATAGGAGACATTTCTACAATACATATAATCATTCTTATCTATCTAATACGATGACAACAGCTCTCCATACCTGCAGTCCACCACAAGGACCACCCTCTCTAATCCCTGAAAAATGAAATCATCCTCAGTGACGAAGAGAGGGGGCTAAGCGCCCCCATGGTCTCAGAGCATTAACTCTTCTAAGAGTCCTAAGAGTCCTGCTCACACTGATGGGGTGCAGCTGTGGGACCCTATTTTCAGAGATGATGTCCTCCACCCAACTCTCAAAAAGCTGAAAGGGTCTTCAGTAGAGATGGATAGTCGAGCTGGGCTATCAGACGGTCACCTCTGTAGCTGTAGTGTCATTTTTCCTATGGTCCAATGTGTAAATTAAACAAAAAAGTGCACGTTTGTTATGATGTCCAAGATGGGGACCAGGATGTGGACATAATAAAAAATTAGGGAACATGATAGGAGACATTTCTACAATACATATAATCATTCTTATCTATCTAATACGATGACAACAGCTCTACATACCTGCAGTCCACCACAAGGACCACCCTCTCTAATCCCTGAAAAATGAAATCATCCTCAGTGACGAAGAGAGGGGGCCAAGCGCCCCCCATGGTACCAGAGCATTGACTCTTCTAAGAGTCCTAAAAGTCCTGCTCACACTGATGGGGTGAAGCTGTGGGACCCTATTTTCAGAGATGATGTCCTCCACCCAACTCTCAAAAAGCTGAAAGGGTCTTCAGTAGAGATGGATAGTCGAGCTGGGCTATCAGACGGTCACCTCTGTAGCTGTAGTGTCATTTTTCCTATGGTCCAATGTGTAAATTAAACAAAAAAGTGCACGTTTGTTATGATGTCCAAGATGGGGACCAGGATGTGGACATAATAAAAAATTAGGGAACATGATAGGAGACATTTCTACAATACATATAATCATTCTTATCTATCTAATACGATGACAACAGCTCTCCATACCTGCAGTCCACCACAAGGACCACCCTCTCTAATCCCTGAAAAATGAAATCATCCTCAGTGACGAAGAGAGGGGGCTAAGCGCCCCCATGGTCTCAGAGCCTTAACTCTTCTAAGAGTCCTAAGAGTCCTGCTCACACTGATGGGGTGCAGCTGTGGGACCCGATTTTCAGAGATGATGTCCTCCACCCAACTCTCAAAAAGCTGAAAGGGTCTTCAGTAGAGATGGATAGTCGAGCTGGGCTATCAGACGGTCACCTCTGTAGCTGTAGTGTCATTTTTCCTATGGTCCAATGTGGAAATTAAACAAAAAAGTGCACGTTTGTTATGATGTCCAAGATGGGGACCAGGATGTGGACATAATAAAAAATTAGGGAACATGATAGGAGACATTTCTACAATACATATAATCATTCTTATCTATCTAATACGATCACAACAGCTCTCCATACCTGCAGTCCACCACAAGGACCACTCTCTCTAATCCCTGAAAAATGAAATCATCCTCAGTGACGAAGAGAGGGGGCTAAGCGCCCCCCATGGTCTCAAAACATTGACTCTTGTAAGAGTCCTAAGAGTCCTGCTCACACTGATGGGGTGCAGCTGTGGGACCGTATTTTCAGAGATGATGTCCTCCACCCAACTCTCAAAAAGCTGAAAGGGTCTTCAGTAGAGATGGATAGTCGAGCTGGGCTACCAGACGGTCACCTCTGTAGCTGTAGTGTCATTTTTCCTATGGTCCAATGTGTAAATTAAACAAAAAAGTGCACGTTTGTTATGATTTCCAAGATGGGGACCAGGATGTGGACATAATAAAAAAATAGGGAACATGATAGGAGACATTTCTACAATACATATAATCATTCTTATCTATCTAATACGATGACAACAGCTCTCCATACCTGCAGTCCACCACAAGTACCACCCTCTCTATTCCCTGAAAAGTGAAATCATCCTCAGTGACGAAGAGAGGGGGCTAAGCGCCCCCCATGGTCTCAAAACATTGACTCTTCTAAGAGTCCTAAGAGTCCTGCTCACACTGATGGGGTGCAGCTGTGGGACCCTATTTTCAGAGATGATGTTCTCCACCCAACTCTCAAAAAGCTGAAAGGGTCTTCAGTAGAGATGTATAGTCGAGCTGGGCTATCAGACGGTCACCTCTGTAGCTGTAGTGTCATTTTTCCTATGGTCCAATGTGTAAATTAAACAAAAAAGTGCACGTTTGTTATGATGTCCAAGATGGGGACCAGGATGTGGACATAATAAAAAATTAGGGAACATGATAGGAGACATTTCTACAATACATATAATCATTCTTATCTATTTAATACGATGACAACAGCTCTCCATACCTGCAGTCCACCACAAGGACCACCCTCTCTAATCCCTGAAAAATGAAATCATCCTCAGTGACGAAGAGAGGGGGCTAAGCGCCCCCCATGGTCTCAGAGCATTGACTCTTCTAAGAGTCCTAAGAGTCCTGCTCACACTGATGGGGTGCAGCTGTGGGACCCTATTTTCAGAGATGATGTCCTCCACCCAACTCTCAAAAAGCTGAAAGGGTCTTCAGTAGAGATGGATTGTCGAGCTGGGCTATCAGACGGTCACCTCTGTAGCTGTAGTGTCATTTTTCCTATGGTCCAATGTGTAAATTAAACAAAAAAGTGCACGTTTGTTATGATGTCCAAGATGGGGACCAGGATGTGGACATAATAAAAAATTAGGGAACATGATAGGAGACATTTCTACAATACATATAATCATTCTTATCTATCTAATACGATGATAACAGCTCTCCATACCTGCAGTCCACCACAAGGACCACCCTCTCTAATCCCTGAAAAATGAAATCATCCTCAGTGACGAAGAGAGGGGGCTAAGTTCCCCCAATGGTCTCAGAGCATTGACTCTTCTAAGAGTCCTAAGAGTCCTGCTCACACTGATGGGGTGCAGCTGTGGGACCCTATTTTCAGAGATGATGTCCTCCACCCAACTTTCAAAAAGCTGAAAGGGTCTTCAGTAGAGATGGATAGTCGAGCTGGGCTATCAGACGGTCACCTCTGTAGCTGTAGTGTCATTTTTCCTATGGTCCAATGTGTAAATTAAACAAAAAAGTGCACGTTTGTTATGATGTCCAAGATGGGGACCAGGATGTGGACATAATAAAAAATTAGGGAACATGATAGGAGACATTTCTACAATACATATAATCATTCTTATCTATCTAATACGATGACAACAGCTCTCCATACCTGCAGTCCACCACAAGGACCACCCTCTCTAATCCCTGAAAAATGAAATCATCCTCAGTGACGAAGAGAGGGGGCTAAGCGCCCCCATGGTCTCAGAGCATTAACTCTTCTAAGAGTCCTAAGAGTCCTGCTCACACTGATGGGGTGCAGCTGTGGGACCCTATTTTCAGAGATGATGTCCTCCACCCAACTCTCAAAAAGCTGAAAGGGTCTTCAGTAGAGATGGATAGTCGAGCTGGGCTATCAGACGGTCACCTCTGTAGCTGTAGTGTCATTTTTACTATGGTCCAATGTGTAAATTAAACAAAAAAGTGCACGTTTGTTATGATGTCCAAGATGGGGACCAGGATGTGGACATAATAAAAAATTAGGGAACATGATAGGAGACATTTCTACAATACATATAATCATTCTTATCTATCTAATACGATGACAACAGCTCTACATACCTGCAGTCCACCACAAGGACCACCCTCTCTAATCCCTGAAAAATGAAATCATCCTCAGTGACGAAGAGAGGGGGCCAAGCGCCCCCCATGGTACCAGAGCATTGACTCTTCTAAGAGTCCTAAGAGTCCTGCTCACACTGATGGGGTGAAGCTGTGGGACCCTATTTTCAGAGATGATGTCCTCCACCCAACTCTCAAAAAGCTGAAAGGGTCTTCAGTAGAGATGGATAGTCGAGCTGGGCTATCAGACGGTCACCTCTGTAGCTGTAGTGTCATTTTTCCTATGGTCCAATGTGTAAATTAAACAAAAAAGTGCACGTTTGTTATGATGTCCAAGATGGGGACCAGGATGTGGACATAATAAAAAATTAGGGAACATGATAGGAGACATTTCTACAATACATATAATCATTCTTATCTATCTAATACGATGATAACAGCTCTCCATACCTGCAGTCCACCACAAGGACCACCCTCTCTAAACCCTGAAAAATGAAATCATCCTCAGTGACGAAGAGAGGGGGCTCAGTGCCCCCAATGGTCTCAGAGCATTGACTCTTCTAAGAGTCTTAAGAGTCCTGCTCACACTGATGGGGTGCAGCTGTGGGACCCTATTTTCAGAGATGATGTCCTCCACCCAACTCTCAAAATGCTGAAAGGGTCTTCAGTAGAGATGAATAGTCGAGCTGGGCTATCAGACGGTCACCTCTGTAGCTGTAGTGTCATTTTTCCTATGGTCCAATGTGTAAATTAAACAAAAAAGTGCACGTTTGTTATGATGTCCAAGATGGGGACCAGGATGTGGACATAATAAAAAATTAGGGAACATGATAGGAGACATTTCTACAATACATATAATCATTCTTATCTATCTAATACGATGACAACAGCTCTCCATACCTGCAGTCCACCACAAGGACCACCCTCTCTAATCCCTGAAAAATGAAATCATCCTCAGTGACGAAGAGAGGGGGCTAAGCGCCCCCATGGTCTCAGAGCATTAACTCTTCTAAGAGTCCTAAGAGTCCTGCTCACACTGATGGGGTGCAGCTGTGGGACCCTATTTTCAGAGATGATGTCCTCCACCCAACTCTCAAAAAGCTGAAAGGGTCTTCAGTAGAGATGGATAGTCGAGCTGGGCTATCAGACGGTCACCTCTGTAGCTGTAGTGTCATTTTTCCTATGGTCCAATGTGTAAATTAAACAAAAAAGTGCACGTTTGTTATGATTTCCAAGATGGGAACCAGGATGTGGACATAATAAAAAAATAGGGAACATGATAGGAGACATTTCTACAATACATATAATCATTCTTATCTATCTAATACGATGACAACAGCTCTCCATACCTGCAGTCCACCACAAGGACCACCCTCTCTATTCCCTGAAAAGTGAAATCATCCTCAGTGACGAGGAGAGGGGGCTAAGCGCCCCCCATGGTCTCAGAGCATTGACTCTTCTAAGAGTCCTAAGAGTCCTGCTCACACTGATGGGGTGCAGCTGTGGGACCCTATTTTCAGAGATGATGTTCTCCACCCAACTCTCAAAAAGCTGAAAGGGTCTTCAGTAGAGATGGATAGTCGAGCTGGGCTATCAGACGGTCACCTCTGTAGCTGTAGTGTCATTTTTCCTATGGTCCAATGTGTAAATTAAACAAAAAAGTGCACGTTTGTTATGATGTCCAAGATGGGGACCAGGATGTGGACATAATAAAAAATTAGGGAACATGATAGGAGACATTTCTACAATACATATAATCATTCTTATCTATCTAATACGATGATAACAGCTCTCCATACCTGCAGTCCACCACAAGGACCACCCTCTCTAAACCCTGAAAAATGAAATCATCCTCAGTGACGAAGAGAGGGGGCTCAGTGCCCCCAATGGTCTCAGAGCATTGACTCTTCTAAGAGTCTTAAGAGTCCTGCTCACACTGATGGTGTGCAGCTGTGGGACCCTATTTTCAGAGATGATGTCCTCCACCCAACTCTCAAAATGCTGAAAGGGTCTTCAGTAGAGATGAATAGTCGAGCTGGGCTATCAGACGGTCACCTCTGTAGCTGTAGTGTCATTTTTCCTATGGTCCAATGTGTAAATTAAACAAAAAAGTGCACGTTTGTTATGATGTCCAAGATGGGGACCAGGATGTGGACATAATAAAAAATTAGGGAACATGATAGGAGACATTTCTACAATACATATAATCATTCTTATCTATCTAATACGATGACAACAGCTCTCCATACCTGCAGTCCACCACAAGGACCACCCTCTCTAATCCCTGAAAAATGAAATCATCCTCAGTGACGAAGAGAGGGGGCTAAGCGCCCCCATGGTCTCAGAGCATTAACTCTTCTAAGAGTCCTAAGAGTCCTGCTCACACTGATGGGGTGCAGCTGTGGGACCCTATTTTCAGAGATGATGTCCTCCACCCAACTCTCAAAAAGCTGAAAGGGTCTTCAGTAGAGATGGATAGTCGAGCTGGGCTATCAGACGGTCACCTCTGTAGCTGTAGTGTCATTTTTCCTATGGTCCAATGTGTAAATTAAACAAAAAAGTGCACGTTTGTTATGATTTCCAAGATGGGAACCAGGATGTGGACATAATAAAAAAATAGGGAACATGATAGGAGACATTTCTACAATACATATAATCATTCTTATCTATCTAATACGATGACAACAGCTCTCCATACCTGCAGTCCACCACAAGGACCACCCTCTCTATTCCCTGAAAAGTGAAATCATCCTCAGTGACGAGGAGAGGGGGCTAAGCGCCCCCCATGGTCTCAGAGCATTGACTCTTCTAAGAGTCCTAAGAGTCCTGCTCACACTGATGGGGTGCAGCTGTGGGACCCTATTTTCAGAGATGATGTTCTCCACCCAACTCTCAAAAAGCTGAAAGGGTCTTCAGTAGAGATGGATAGTCGAGCTGGGCTATCAGACGGTCACCTCTGTAGCTGTAGTGTCATTTTTCCTATGGTCCAATGTGTAAATTAAACAAAAAAGTGCACGTTTGTTATGATGTCCAAGATGGGGACCAGGATGTGGACATAATAAAAAATTAGGGAACATGATAGGAGACATTTCTACAATACATATAATCATTCTTATCTATTTAATACGATGACAACAGCTCTCCATACCTGCAGTCCACCACAAGGACCACCCTCTCTAATCCCTGAAAAATGAAATCATCCTCAGTGACGAAGAGAGGGGGCTAAGCGCCCCCCATGGTCTCAGAGCATTGACTCTTCTAAGAGTCCTAAGAGTCCTGCTCACACTGATGGGGTGAAGCTGTGGGACCCTATTTTCAGAGATGATGTCCTCCACCCAACTCTCAAAAAGCTGAAAGGGTCTTCAGTAGAGATGGATAGTCGAGCTGGGCTATCAGACGGTCACCTCTGTAGCTGTAGTGTCATTTTTCCTATGGTCCAATGTGTAAATTAAACAAAAAAGTGCACGTTTGTTATGATGTCCAAGATGGGGACCAGGATGTGGACATAATAAAAAATTGGGGAACATGATAGGAGACATTTCTACAATACATATAATCATTCTTATCTATCTAATACGATGATAACAGCTCTCCATACCTGCAGTCCACCACAAGGACCACCCTCTCTAAACCCTGAAAAATGAAATCATCCTCAGTGACGAAGAGAGGGGGCTCAGTGCCCCCAATGGTCTCAGAGCATTGACTCTTCTAAGAGTCTTAAGAGTCCTGCTCACACTGATGGGGTGCAGCTGTGGGACCCTATTTTCAGAGATGATGTCCTCCACCCAACTCTCAAAATGCTGAAAGGGTCTTCAGTAGAGATGGATAGTCGAGCTGGGCTATCAGACGGTCACCTCTGTAGCTGTAGTGTCATTTTTCCTATGGTCCAATGTGTAAATTAAACAAAAAAGTGCACGTTTGTTATGATGTCCAAGATGGGGACCAGGATGTGGACATAATAAAAAATTAGGGAACATGATAGGAGACATTTCTACAATACATATAATCATTCTTATCTATCTAATACGATCACAACAGCTCTCCATACCTGCAGTCCACCACAAGGATCACTCTCTCTAATCCCTGAAAAATGAAATCATCCTCAGTGACGAAGAGAGGGGGCTAAGCGCCCCCCATGGTCTCAAAACATTGACTCTTCTAAGAGTCCTAAGAGTCCTGCTCACACTGATGGGGTGCAGCTGTGGGACCGTATTTTCAGAGATGATGTCCTCCACCCAACTCTCAAAAAGCTGAAAGGGTCTTCAGTAGAGATGGATAGTCGAGCTGGGCTACCAGACGGTCACCTCTGTAGCTGTAGTGTCATTTTTCCTATGGTCCAATGTGTAAATTAAACAAAAAAGTGCACGTTTGTTATGATTTCCAAGATGGGGACCAGGATGTGGACATAATAAAAAAATAGGGAACATGATAGGAGACATTTCTACAATACATATAATCATTCTTATCTATCTAATACGATGACAACAGCTCTCCATACCTGCAGTCCACCACAAGTACCACCCTCTCTATTCCCTGAAAAGTGAAATCATCCTCAGTGACGAAGAGAGGGGGCTAAGCGCCCCCCATGGTCTCAAAACATTGACTCTTCTAAGAGTCCTGCTCACACTGATGGGGTGCAGCTGTGGGACCCTATTTTCAGAGATGATGTTCTCCACCCAACTCTCAAAAAGCTGAAAGGGTCTTCAGTAGAGATGTATAGTCGAGCTGGGCTATCAGACGGTCACCTCTGTAGCTGTAGTGTCATTTTTCCTATGGTCCAATGTGTAAATTAAACAAAAAAGTGCACGTTTGTTATGATGTCCAAGATGGGGACCAGGATGTGGACATAATAAAAAATTAGGGAACATGATAGGAGACATTTCTACAATACATATAATCATTCTTATCTATTTAATACGATGACAACAGCTCTCCATACCTGCAGTCCACCACAAGGACCACCCTCTCTAATCCCTGAAAAATGAAATCATCCTCAGTGACGAAGAGAGGGGGCTAAGCGCCCCCCATGGTCTCAGAGCATTGACTCTTCTAAGAGTCCTAAGAGTCCTGCTCACACTGATGGGGTGCAGCTGTGGGACCCTATTTTCAGAGATGATGTCCTCCACCCAACTCTCAAAAAGCTGAAAGGGTCTTCAGTAGAGATGGATTGTCGAGCTGGGCTATCAGACGGTCACCTCTGTAGCTGTAGTGTCATTTTTCCTATGGTCCAATGTGTAAATTAAACAAAAAAGTGCACGTTTGTTATGATGTCCAAGATGGGGACCAGGATGTGGACATAATAAAAAATTAGGGAACATGATAGGAGACATTTCTACAATACATATAATCATTCTTATCTATCTAATACGATGATAACAGCTCTCCATACCTGCAGTCCACCACAAGGACCACCCTCTCTAATCCCTGAAAAATGAAATCATCCTCAGTGACGAAGAGAGGGGGCTAAGTTCCCCCAATGGTCTCAGAGCATTGACTCTTCTAAGAGTCCTAAGAGTCCTGCTCACACTGATGGGGTGCAGCTGTGGGACCCTATTTTCAGAGATGATGTCCTCCACCCAACTTTCAAAAAGCTGAAAGGGTCTTCAGTAGAGATGGATAGTCGAGCTGGGCTATCAGACGGTCACCTCTGTAGCTGTAGTGTCATTTTTCCTATGGTCCAATGTGTAAATTAAACAAAAAAGTGCACGTTTGTTATGATGTCCAAGATGGGGACCAGGATGTGGACATAATAAAAAATTAGGGAACATGATAGGAGACATTTCTACAATACATATAATCATTCTTATCTATCTAATACGATGACAACAGCTCTCCATACCTGCAGTCCACCACAAGGACCACCCTCTCTAATCCCTGAAAAATGAAATCATCCTCAGTGACGAAGAGAGGGGGCTAAGCGCTCCCATGGTCTCAGAGCATTAACTCTTCTAAGAGTCCTAAGAGTCCTGCTCACACTGATGGGGTGCAGCTGTGGGACCCTATTTTCAGAGATGATGTCCTCCACCCAACTCTCAAAAAGCTGAAAGGGTCTTCAGTAGAGATGGATAGTCGAGCTGGGCTATCAGACGGTCACCTCTGTAGCTGTAGTGTCATTTTTACTATGGTCCAATGTGTAAATTAAACAAAAAAGTGCACGTTTGTTATGATGTCCAAGATGGGGACCAGGATGTGGACATAATAAAAAATTAGGGAACATGATAGGAGACATTTCTACAATACATATAATCATTCTTATCTATCTAATACGATGACAACAGCTCTACATACCTGCAGTCCACCACAAGGACCACCCTCTCTAATCCCTGAAAAATGAAATCATCCTCAGTGACGAAGAGAGGGGGCCAAGCGCCCCCCATGGTACCAGAGCATTGACTCTTCTAAGAGTCCTAAGAGTCCTGCTCACACTGATGGGGTGAAGCTGTGGGACCCTATTTTCAGAGATGATGTCCTCCACCCAACTCTCAAAAAGCTGAAAGGGTCTTCAGTAGAGATGGATAGTCGAGCTGGGCTATCAGACGGTCACCTCTGTAGCTGTAGTGTCATTTTTCCTATGGTCCAATGTGTAAATTAAACAAAAAAGTGCACGATTGTTATGATGTCCAAGATGGGGACCAGGATGTGGACATAACAAAAAATTAGGGAACATGATAGGAGACATTTCTACAATACATATAATCATTCTTATCTATCTAATACGATGATAACAGCTCTCCATACCTGCAGTCCACCACAAGGACCACCCTCTCTAAACCCTGAAAAATGAAATCATCCTCAGTGACGAAGAGAGGGGGCTCAGTGCCCCCAATGGTCTCAGAGCATTGACTCTTCTAAGAGTCTTAAGAGTCCTGCTCACACTGATGGGGTGCAGCTGTGGGACCCTATTTTCAGAGATGATGTCCTCCACCCAACTCTCAAAATGCTGAAAGGGTCTTCAGTAGAGATGAATAGTCGAGCTGGGCTATCAGACGGTCACCTCTGTAGCTGTAGTGTCATTTTTCCTATGGTCCAATGTGTAAATTAAACAAAAAAGTGCACGTTTGTTATGATGTCCAAGATGGGGACCAGGATGTGGACATAATAAAAAATTAGGGAACATGATAGGAGACATTTCTACAATACATATAATCATTCTTATCTATCTAATACGATGACAACAGCTCTCCATACCTGCAGTCCACCACAAGGACCACCCTCTCTAATCCCTGAAAAATGAAATCATCCTCAGTGACGAAGAGAGGGGGCTAAGCGCCCCCATGGTCTCAGAGCATTAACTCTTCTAAGAGTCCTAAGAGTCCTGCTCACACTGATGGGGTGCAGCTGTGGGACCCTATTTTCAGAGATGATGTCCTCCACCCAACTCTCAAAAAGCTGAAAGGGTCTTCAGTAGAGATGGATAGTCGAGCTGGGCTATCAGACGGTCACCTCTGTAGCTGTAGTGTCATTTTTCCTATGGTCCAATGTGTAAATTAAACAAAAAAGTGCACGTTTGTTATGATTTCCAAGATGGGAACCAGGATGTGGACATAATAAAAAAATAGGGAACATGATAGGAGACATTTCTACAATACATATAATCATTCTTATCTATCTAATACGATGACAACAGCTCTCCATACCTGCAGTCCACCACAAGGACCACCCTCTCTATTCCCTGAAAAGTGAAATCATCCTCAGTGACGAGGAGAGGGGGCTAAGCGCCCCCCATGGTCTCAGAGCATTGACTCTTCTAAGAGTCCTAAGAGTCCTGCTCACACTGATGGGGTGCAGCTGTGGGACCCTATTTTCAGAGATGATGTTCTCCACCCAACTCTCAAAAAGCTGAAAGGGTCTTCAGTAGAGATGGATAGTCGAGCTGGGCTATCAGACGGTCACCTCTGTAGCTGTAGTGTCATTTTTCCTATGGTCCAATGTGTAAATTAAACAAAAAAGTGCACGTTTGTTATGATGTCCAAGATGGGGACCAGGATGTGGACATAATAAAAAATTAGGGAACATGATAGGAGACATTTCTACAATACATATAATCATTCTTATCTATTTAATACGATGACAACAGCTCTCCATACCTGCAGTCCACCACAAGGACCACCCTCTCTAATCCCTGAAAAATGAAATCATCCTCAGTGACGAAGAGAGGGGGCTAAGCGCCCCCCATGGTCTCAGAGCATTGACTCTTCTAAGAGTCCTAAGAGTCCTGCTCACACTGATGGGGTGCAGCTGTGGGACCCTATTTTCAGAGATGATGTCCTCCACCCAACTCTCAAAAAGCTGAAAGGGTCTTCAGTTGAGATGGATAGTCGAGCTGGGCTATCAGACGGTCACCTCTGTAGCTGTAGTGTCATTTTTCCTATGGTCCAATGTGTAAATTAAACAAAAAAGTGCACGTTTGTTATGATGTCCAAGATGGGGACCAGGATGTGGACATAATAAAAAATTAGGGAACATGATAGGAGACATTTCTACAATACATATAATCATTCTTATCTATCTAATACGATGACAACAGCTCTCCATACCTGCAGTCCACCACAAGGACCACCCTCTCTAATCCCTGAAAAATGAAATCATCCTCAGTGACGAAGAGAGGGGGCCAAGCGCCCCCCATGGTACCAGAGCATTGACTCTTCTAAGAGTCCTAAGAGTCCTGCTCACACTGATGGGGTGCAGCTGTGGGACCCTATTTTCAGAGATGATGTCCTCCACCCAACTCTCAAAAAGCTGAAAGGGTCTTCAGTAGAGATGGATAGTCGAGCTGGGCTATCAGACGGTCACCTCTGTAGCTGTAGTGTCATTTTTCCTATTGTCCAATTTGTAAATTAAACAAAAAAGTGCACGTTTGTTATGATTTCCAAGATGGGAACCAGGATGTGGACATAATAAAAAAATAGGGAACATGATAGGAGACATTTCTACAATACATATAATCATTCTTATCTATCTAATACGATGACAACAGCTCTCCATACCTGCAGTCCACCACAAGGACCACCCTCTCTATTCCCTGAAAAGTGAAATCATCCTCAGTGACGAGGAGAGGGGGCTAAGCGCCCCCCATGGTCTCAGAGCATTGACTCTTCTAAGAGTCCTAAGAGTCCTGCTCACACTGATGGGGTGCAGCTGTGGGACCCTATTTTCAGAGATGATGTTCTCCACCCAACTCTCAAAAAGCTGAAAGGGTCTTCAGTAGAGATGGATAGTCGAGCTGGGCTATCAGACGGTCACCTCTGTAGCTGTAGTGTCATTTTTCCTATGGTCCAATGTGTAAATTAAACAAAAAAGTGCACGTTTGTTATGATGTCCAAGATGGGGACCAGGATGTGGACATAATAAAAAATTAGGGAACATGATAGGAGACATTTCTACAATACATATAATCATTCTTATCTATTTAATACGATGACAACAGCTCTCCATACCTGCAGTCCACCACAAGGACCACCCTCTCTAATCCCTGAAAAATGAAATCATCCTCAGTGACGAAGAGAGGGGGCTAAGCGCCCCCCATGGTCTCAGAGCATTGACTCTTCTAAGAGTCCTAAGAGTCCTGCTCACACTGATGGGGTGCAGCTGTGGGACCCTATTTTCAGAGATGATGTCCTCCACCCAACTCTCAAAAAGCTGAAAGGGTCTTCAGTAGAGATGGATAGTCGAGCTGGGCTATCAGACGGTCACCTCTGTAGCTGTAGTGTCATTTTTCCTATGGTCCAATGTGTAAATTAAACAAAAAAGTGCACGTTTGTTATGATGTCCAAGATGGGGACCAGGATGTGGACATAATAAAAAATTAGGGAACATGATAGGAGACATTTCTACAATACATATAATCATTCTTATCTATTTAATACGATGACAACAGCTCTCCATACCTGCAGTCCACCACAAGGACCACCCTCTCTAATCCCTGAAAAATGAAATCATCCTCAGTGACGAAGAGAGGGAGCTAGGCGCCCCCCATGGTCTCAGAGCATTGACTCTTCTAAGAGTCCTAAGAGTCCTGCTCACACTGATGGGGTGCAGCTGTGGGACCCTATTTTCAGAGATGATGTCCTCCACCCAACTCTCAAAAAGCTGAAAGGGTCTTCAGTAGAGATGGATTGTCGAGCTGGGCTATCAGACGGTCACCTCTGTAGCTGTAGTGTCATTTTTCCTATGGTCCAATGTGTAAATTAAACAAAAAAGTGCACGTTTGTTATGATGTCCAAGATGGGGACCAGGATGTGGACATAATAAAAAATTAGGGAACATGATAGGAGACATTTCTACAATACATATAATCATTCTTATCTACCTAATACCATGATAACAGCTCTCCATACCTGCAGTCCACCACAAGGACCACCCTCTCTAATCCCTGAAAAATGAAATCATCCTCAGTGACGAAGAGAGGGGGCTAAGTGCCCCCAATGGTCTCAGAGCATTGACTCTTCTAAGAGTCCTAAGAGTCCTGCTCACACTGATGGGGTGCAGCTGTGGGACCCTATTTTCAGAGATGATGTCCTCCACCCAACTCTCAAAAAGCTGAAAGGGTCTTCAGTAGAGATGGATAGTCGAGCTGGGCTATCAGACGGTCACCTCTGTAGCTGTAGTGTCATTTTTCCTTTGGTCCAATGTGTAAATTAAACAAAAAAGTGCACGTTTGTTATGATGTCCAAGATGGGGACCAGGATGTGGACATAATAAAAATTAGGGAACATGATAGGAGACATTTCTACAATACATATAATCATTCTTATCTATCTAATACGATGACAACAGCTCTCCATACCTGCAGTCCACCACAAGGACCACCCTCTCTAATCCCTGAAAAATGAAATCATCCTCAGTGACGAAGAGAGGGGGCTAAGCGCCCCCATGGTCTCAGAGCATTAACTCTTCTAAGAGTCCTAAGAGTCCTGCTCACACTGATGGGGTGCAGCTGTGGGACCCTATTTTCAGAGATGATGTCCTCCACCCAACTCTCAAAAAGCTGAAAGGGTCTTCAGTAGAGATGGATAGTCGAGCTGGGCTATCAGACGGTCACCTCTGTAGCTGTAGTGTCATTTTTCCTATGGCCCAATGTGTAAATTAAACAAAAAAGTGCACGTTTGTTATGATGTCCAAGATGGGGACCAGGATGTGGACATAATAAAAAATTAGGGAACATGATAGGAGACATTTCTACAATACATATAATCATTCTTATCTATCTAATACGATGACAACAGCTCTCCATACCTGCAGTCCACCACAAGGACCACCCTCTCTAATCCCTGAAAAATGAAATCATCCTCAGTGACGAAGAGAGGGGGCTAAGCGCCCCCCATGGTCTCAGAGCATTGACTCTTCTAAGAGTCCTAAGAGTCCTGCTCACACTGATGGGGTGCAGCTGTGGGACCCTATATTCAGAGATGATGTCCTCCACCCAACTCTCAAAAAGCTGAAAGGGTCTTCAGTAGAGATGGATAGTCGAGCTGGGCTATCAGACGGTCACCTCTGTAGCTGTAGTGTCATTTTTCCTATGGTCCAATGTATAAATTAAACAAAAAAGTGCACGTTTGTTATGATGTCCAAGATGGGGACCAGGATGTGGACATAATAAAAAATTAGGGAACATGATAGGAGACATTTCTACAATACATATAATCATTCTTATCTATTTAATACGATGACAACAGCTCTCCATACCTGCAGTCCACCACAAGGACCACCCTCTCTAATCCCTGAAAAATGAAATCATCCTCAGTGACGAAGAGAGGGGGCTAGGCGCCCCCCATGGTCTCAGAGCATTGACTCTTCTAAGAGTCCTAAGAGTCCTGCTCACACTGATGGGGTGCAGCTGTGGGACCCTATTTTCAGAGATGATGTCCTCCACCCAACTCTCAAAAAGCTGAAAGGGTCTTCAGTAGAGATGGATTGTCGAGCTGGGCTATCAGACGGTCACCTCTGTAGCTGTAGTGTCATTTTTCCTATGGTCCAATGTGTAAATTAAACAAAAAAGTGCACGTTTGTTATGATGTCCAAGATGGGGACCAGGATGTGGACATAATAAAAAATTAGGGAACATGATAGGAGACATTTCTACAATACATATAATCATTCTTATCTACCTAATACCATGATAACAGCTCTCCATACCTGCAGTCCACTACAAGGACCACCCTCTCTAATCCCTGAAAAATGAAATCATCCTCAGTGACGAAGAGAGGGGGCTAAGTGCCCCCAATGGTCTCAGAGCATTGACTCTTCTAAGAGTCCTAAGAGTCCTGCTCACACTGATGGGGTGCAGCTGTGGGACCCTATTTTCAGAGATGATGTCCTCCACCCAACTCTCAAAAAGCTGAAAGGGTCTTCAGTAGAGATGGATAGTCGAGCTGGGCTATCAGACGGTCACCTCTGTAGCTGTAGTGTCATTTTTCCTTTGGTCCAATGTGTAAATTAAACAAAAAAGTGCACGTTTGTTATGATGTCCAAGATGGGGACCAGGATGTGGACATAATAAAAAATTAGGGAACATGATAGGAGACATTTCTACAATACATATAATCATTCTTATCTATCTAATACGATGACAACAGCTCTCCATACCTGCAGTCCACCACAAGGACCACCCTCTCTAATCCCTGAAAAATGAAATCATCCTCAGTGACGAAGAGAGGGGGCTAAGCGCCCCCATGGTCTCAGAGCATTAACTCTTCTAAGAGTCCTAAGAGTCCTGCTCACACTGATGGGGTGCAGCTGTGGGACCCTATTTTCAGAGATGATGTCCTCCACCCAACTCTCAAAAAGCTGAAAGGGTCTTCAGTAGAGATGGATAGTCGAGCTGGGCTATCAGACGGTCACCTCTGTAGCTGTAGTGTCATTTTTCCTATGGCCCAATGTGTAAATTAAACAAAAAAGTGCACGTTTGTTATGATGTCCAAGATGGGGACCAGGATGTGGACATAATAAAAAATTAGGGAACATGATAGGAGACATTTCTACAATACATATAATCATTCTTATCTATCTAATACGATGACAACAGCTCTCCATACCTGCAGTCCACCACAAGGACCACCCTCTCTATTCCCTGAAAAGTGAAATCATCCTCAGTGACGAAGAGAGGGGGCTAAGCGCCCCCCATGGTCTCAGAGCATTGACTCTTCTAAGAGTCCTAAGAGTCCTGCTCACACTGATGGGGTGCAGCTGTGGGACCCTATTTTCAGAGATGATGTTCTCCACCCAACTCTCAAATAGCTGAAAGGGTCTTCAGTAGAGATGGATAGTCGAGCTGGGCTATCAGACGGTCACCTCTGTAGCTGTAGTGTCTTTTTTCCTATGGTCCAATGTGTAAATTAAACAAAAAAGTGCACATTTGTTATGATGTCCAAGATGGGGACCAGGATGTGGACATAATAAAAAATTAGGGAACATGATAGGAGACATTTCTACAATACATATAATCATTCTTATCTATCTAATACGATGACAACAGCTCTCCATACCGTATTTCATGGTCAATCCAGGTTTGTCAGTGATGGCACTGACATAATGTATGGCGTCTTTTTCGGGCGTTATCCTTTGCCTTTTCATTGTGAAAATCCAGTTGCCTATATCAAAGCAAATTCTACTACTTGTAAAGTATGCAGAAAATGAAATGTAGAACATATAACATCAACTGCTTAGGAACGCATCATAGGTTAGTACTTAAAAGGATATTGTCATGTTCTAGTCATAATGCAAGCTGGACATTTTTCATGTTACCCTGTAATCGCCGGCCTGTTCTAATGCTCACAAGCAAAGATATATGCTCAGCTGCTAAGGCTTCCCTCTGCCTTCTGAATGAAAATTGAATATGTCTGGCTCACTGTGTATATAGCAGGTGCTCAGAAAAAATAAGAGTCAATTCAAAAGAAATAGCTCTGGTACACTATAGTGATTAATAACGTAAGAAAAGAACTCTTGGAATGCTGAAAATTCTTTATTTGTGCAAAAGGATAATTCATCCAACGTTTCGACCTTGTTTTTAGGTCTTTATCAAGGATAAAGTTATCTAAGATCATAAAGGGTTACAAAACCATATAAACACGTAATTAGTACATAGTACAACATAACAGTACAATATATTGCTACTTGAGAGTACAATGGGTCAAATGACCATGAGGCACATACAAAACATTTTTCCAAAGCCATAGTGAAAACATTTGTACTGAGGAAAGAAAATTTCCACATGACCTATCTGGAGAAACATTCTGGATCAAACAACCAAAAATAGTCAAGCAGGTAAATACACACCTATATTTCATAACAGGATGATATGTGTTCAATTGTATAGCGTCATTGCCATTAAGGTACAAATGGAAAACTTGCAATCCTATATAGTGAAGGAAATGAACACATATCATATCAAAGAACACAGGAACATGGGTGTGAGAAAAACCTCAATGTTTATACTTTGTTCTTTATAATGGTGTGAACATGTATATGTCTCAGTACCTTATGCACTTGAGAATTCTAGTGAGTAGATGATGAAAGCCTATTCCAGAACTGGAATCGGTAAATAATTGTAGGTGGAATCTAAATGAAAAGATGGTACAAGTGTTATCATGACACGTGGGCTATAACACAATGGACCGTGTGACAAAGAAGAAAGGAGAGAAAGAAGAGGAAGAAAATGGAACTACCTGTAACATTACGTGATAGTCACTGGTAAGTATCACTTGACAATTCAGGTGAAAAAGGATTCCTTTATTAAAGGGTTCTCAGTCGCCTCAGGATCATGAAATACTAGGGTAAATGATATGAGAATGGGTAAGAAGCACCACTAAAGGAAATATGAAATGCAGGACATATATCTATAAACCCATGATAGAAATAAAAAGAAGAAAAAAGAAAAAAAAGAAGAAAGAAGAACACATAGAATGCGGAAAGAGAATGGGTACAACTACCTGAGTTACTGCAGGGAGGCCCCTGGTTGGTATTGTGAGGGTTAGTGGAATTCCTTCACTGAAGGGTTCTCAGTTGCCTCAGGTTCGTGAAAAATGCTATAGACAAATAATGCCCGGAGAAAAGGGGTTCATATACAGCGAATAATGGTAATACAAGGTACATGTGTCACATGTAATAGTATATATATATATATTGTACTAAGCTCTACACCAGAAATAGAAAGTAGTCCCTCTGCCTTCTGTCTAGGTGCCCTGAGTTATGTCCTGTAAACTGTCACAGCGACCCAGACACACATGTGTAGTAGGGGAATATCCCTGCTGAGATGCCAGTGCTAGAGCACTCGTTTGCTGTGGAGTTGAACGCTATGTGAGCAGTTCTTACCTTCAATGAGCAGAAGTCTCTTTTTTCAGATTTCAATATCTCTGTGGGTATCTGGCAGAAATATGGAATACTCTTTACTGCTAAGACCCTGTACACCACTCCCACTAAAGGGGGCTTTACACGCTGCGACATCGCTAATGCGGAGTCGTTGGGGTCACGGAATTTGTGACGCACATCCGGCCGCATTAGCGATGTTGCTGCGTGTGACACCGATGAGCGATTTTGCATCGTTGCAAAAACGTGCAAAATCGCTCATCGGTGACATGGGTCTCCATTCTCGATTATCGTTACTGCAGCAGTAACGATTAGAGATGAGCGAACCGGTCGCGGTTCGGCTCGAGGTTGGTTCGCCGAACGGACCTCCCGTTCGAGTTCGGTTCGTCGAACGTTCGACGAACCGAACTCGAACTGCATAGGAAACAATGGCAGGCAATCACAAACACAGAAAAACACCTAGAAAACACCCTCAAAGGTGTCCAAAAGGTCACAAACAACTCACAACACATGGGAAAGTGACAAGGACATATACTCATGCGAAAACAAAAGAGCTGGACAAGGAAAAAGAGGAGGACACACAGATATATGAGTATATGCAAGGAAACATCGATTCCATTAATGTGCAACTTGAGCCCTGCTCATTCTTGGCTTCCAATCTTGATAAATTGCCTGAGCTCGCCACGTACGTCTTGGGGATCTTGTCGTGTCCTGCAGCCAGCGTTCTCTCGGAACCTGTCTTCAGTGCTGCTGTGGGTCTGCTGGCAGATAAGCACACGTGTCTGTCCACTGACAATGTGGACATGGCTCTCAGAGGACTTTTCTTCCCCTGGGTCAGCCAGGGGACGGGAAAGGCACGCGTATTTTTGAGAGTGCTTCATGCAAAGCATCTTTTTCTTTTTCAAAAGGGAGCTCAACCGATGCCAGTCAAGTGGGGTGTGTGTGGCCCAGTGAGTGGAAACGAGGGAGACTGTGGTTGGAGTCCCCTCGCTGTGTCTCTAAAAGAACCAAGATGAACAAGTCATGGCTCTCAGAGGACTTTTCTTCCCCTGGGTCAGCCAGGGGACGGGAAAGGCACGCGTATTTTTGAGAGTGCTTCATGCAAAGCATCTTTTTCTTTTTCAAAAGGGAGCTCAACCGATGCCAGTCAAGTGGGGTGTGTGTGGCCCAGTGAGTGGAAACGAGGGAGACTGTGGTTGGAGTCCCCTCGCTGTGTCTCTAAAAGAACCAAGATGAACAAGTTATGGCTCTCAGAGGACTTTTCTTCCCCTGGGTCAGCCAGGGGACGGGAAAGGCACGCGTATTTTTGAGAGTGCTTCATGCAAAGCATCTTTTTCTTTTTCAAAAGGGAGCTCAACCGATGCCAGTCAAGTGGGGTGTGTGTGGCCCAGTGAGTGGAAACGAGGGAGACTGTGGTTGGAGTCCCCTCGCTGTGTCTCTAAAAGAACCAAGATGAACAAGTCATGGCTCTCAGAGGACTTTTCTTCCCCTGGGTCAGCCAGGGGACGGGAAAGGCACGCGTATTTTTGAGAGTGCTTCATGCAAAGCATCTTTTTCTTTTTCAAAAGGGAGCTCAACCGATGCCAGTCAAGTGGGGTGTGTGTGGCCCAGTGAGTGGAAACGAGGGAGACTGTGGTTGGAGTCCCCTCGCTGTGTCTCTAAAAGAACCAAGATGAACAAGTCATGGCTCTCAGAGGACTTTTCTTCCCCTGGGTCAGCCAGGGGACGGGAAAGGCACGCGTATTTTTGAGAGTGCTTCATGCAAAGCATCTTTTTCTTTTTCAAAAGGGAGCTCAACCGATGCCAGTCAAGTGGGGTGTGTGTGGCCCAGTGAGTGGAAACGAGGGAGACTGTGGTTGGAGTCCCCTCGCTGTGTCTCTAAAAGAACCAAGATGAACAAGTCATGGCTCTCAGAGGACTTTTCTTCCCCTGGGTCAGCCAGGGGACGGGAAAGGCACGCGTATTTTTGAGAGTGCTTCATGCAAAGCATCTTTTTCTTTTTCAAAAGGGAGCTCAACCGATGCCAGTCAAGTGGGGTGTGTGTGGCCCAGTGAGTGGAAACGAGGGAGACTGTGGTTGGAGTCCCCTCGCTGTGTCTCTAAAAGAACCAAGATGAACAAGTCATGGCTCTCAGAGGACTTTTCTTCCCCTGGGTCAGCCAGGGGACGGGAAAGGCACGCGTATTTTTGAGAGTGCTTCATGCAAAGCATCTTTTTCTTTTTCAAAAGGGAGCTCAACCGATGCCAGTCAAGTGGGGTGTGTGTGGCCCAGTGAGTGGCAACGAGGGAGACTGTGGTTGGAGTCCCCTCGCTGTGTCTCTAAAAGAACCAAGATGAACAAGTCATGGCTCTCAGAGGACTTTTCTTCCCCTGGGTCAGCCAGGGGACGGGAAAGGCACGCGTATTTTTGAGAGTGCTTCATGCAAAGCATCTTTTTCTTTTTCAAAAGGGAGCTCAACCGATGCCAGTCAAGTGGGGTGTGTGTGGCCCAGTGAGTGGAAACGAGGGAGACTGTGGTTGGAGTCCCCTCGCTGTGTCTCTAAAAGAACCAAGATGAACAAGTCATGGCTCTCAGAGGACTTTTCTTCCCCTGGGTCAGCCAGGGGACGGGAAAGGCACGCGTATTTTTGAGAGTGCTTCATGCAAAGCATCTTTTTCTTTTTCAAAAGGGAGCTCAACCGATGCCAGTCAAGTGGGGTGTGTGTGGCCCAGTGAGTGGAAATGAGGGAGACTGTGGTTGGAGTCCCCTCGCTGTGTCTCTAAAAGAACCAAGATGAACAAGTCATGGCTCTCAGAGGACTTTTCTTCCCCTGGGTCAGCCAGGGGACGGGAAAGGCACGCGTATTTTTGAGAGTGCTTCATGCAAAGCATCTTTTTCTTTTTCAAAAGGGAGCTCAACCGATGCCAGTCAAGTGGGGTGTGTGTGGCCCAGTGAGTGGCAACGAGGGAGACTGTGGTTGGAGTCCCCTCGCTGTGTCTCTAAAAGAACCAAGATGAACAAGTCATGGCTCTCAGAGGACTTTTCTTCCCCTGGGTCAGCCAGGGGACGGGAAAGGCACGCGTATTTTTGAGAGTGCTTCATGCAAAGCATCTTTTTCTTTTTCAAAAGGGAGCTCAACCGATGCCAGTCAAGTGGGGTGTGTATGGCCCAGTGAGTGGCAACGAGGGAGACTGTGGTTGGAGTCCCCTCGCTGTGTCTCTAAAAGAACCAAGATGAACAAGTCATGGCTCTCAGAGGACTTTTCTTCCCCTGGGTCAGCCAGGGGACGGGAAAGGCACGCGTATTTTTGAGAGTGCTTCATGCAAAGCATCTTTTTCTTTTTCAAAAGGGAGCTCAACCGATGCCAGTCAAGTGGGGTGTGTGTGGCCCAG
The DNA here is from genome assembly GCF_048569485.1 of Anomaloglossus baeobatrachus. Taxonomy (NCBI): domain Eukaryota; kingdom Metazoa; phylum Chordata; class Amphibia; order Anura; family Aromobatidae; genus Anomaloglossus; species Anomaloglossus baeobatrachus. The sequence goes on from NW_027441949.1 coordinate 255,637, forward strand.
TGAGTGGAAACGAGGGAGACTGTGGTTGGAGTACCCTCGCTGTGTCTCTAAAAGAACCAAGATGAACAAGTCATGGCTCTCAGAGGACTTTTCTTCCCCTGGGTCAGCCAGGGGACGGGAAAGGCACGCGTATTTTTGAGAGTGCTTCATGCAAAGCGCCTTTTTCTTTTTCAAAAGGGAGCTCAACCGATGCCAGTCAAGTGGGGTGTGTGTGGCCCAGTGAGTGGCAACGAGGGAGACTGTGGTTGGAGTCCCCTCGCTGTGTCTCTAAAAGAACCAAGATGAACAAGTCATGGCTCTCAGAGGACTTTTCTTCCCCTGGGTCAGCCAGGGGACGGGAAAGGCACGCGTATTTTTGAGAGTGCTTCATGCAAAGCATCTTTTTCTTTTTCAAAAGGGAGCTCAACCGATGCCAGTCAAGTGGGGTGTGTGTGGCCCAGTGAGTGGAAACGAGGGAGACTGTGGTTGGAGTCCCCTCGCTGTGTCTCTAAAAGAACCAAGATGAACAAGTCATGGCTCTCAGAGGACTTTTCTTCCCCTGGGTCAGCCAGGGGACGGGAAAGGCACGCGTATTTTTGAGAGTGCTTCATGCAAAGCATCTTTTTCTTTTTCAAAAGGGAGCTCAACCGATGCCAGTCAAGTGGGGTGTGTGTGGCCCAGTGAGTGGAAACGAGGGAGACTGTGGTTGGAGTCCCCTCGCTGGGTCTCTAAAAGAACCAAGATGAACAAGTCATGGCTCTCAGAGGACTTTTCTTCCCCTGGGTCAGCCAGGGGACGGGAAAGGCACGCGTATTTTTGAGAGTGCTTCATGCAAAGCATCTTTTTCTTTTTCAAAAGGGAGCTCAACCGATGCCAGTCAAGTGGGGTGTGTGTGGCCCAGTGAGTGGAAACGAGGGAGACTGTGGTTGGAGTCCTCTCGCTGTGTCTCTAAAAGAACCAAGATGAACAAGTCATGGCTCTCAGAGGACTTTTCTTCCCCTGGGTCAGCCAGGGGACGGGAAAGGCACGCGTATTTTTGAGAGTGCTTCATGCAAAGCATCTTTTTCTTTTTCAAAAGGGAGCTCAACCGATGCCAGTCAAGTGGGGTGTGTGTGGCCCAGTGAGTGGAAACGAGGGAGACTGTGGTTGGAGTCCCCTCGCTGTGTCTCTAAAAGAACCAAGATGAACAAGTCATGGCTCTCAGAGGACTTTTCTTCCCCTGGGTCAGCCAGGGGACGGGAAAGGCACGCGTATTTTTGAGAGTGCTTCATGCAAAGCATCTTTTTCTTTTTCAAAAGGGAGCTCAACCGATGCCAGTCAAGTGGGGTGTGTGTGGCCCAGTGAGTGGAAACGAGGGAGACTGTGGTTGGAGTCCCCTCGCTGTGTCTCTAAAAGAACCAAGATGAACAAGTCATGGCTCTCAGAGGACTTTTCTTCCCCTGGGTCAGCCAGGGGACGGGAAAGGCACGCGTATTTTTGAGAGTGCTTCATGCAAAGCGCCTTTTTCTTTTTCAAAAGGGAGCTCAACCGATGCCAGTCAAGTGGGGTGTGTGTGGCCCAGTGAGTGGAAACGAGGGAGACTGTGGTTGGAGTCCCCTCGCTGTGTCTCTAAAAGAACCAAGATGAACAAGTCATGGCTCTCAGAGGACTTTTCTTCCCCTGGGTCAGCCAGGGGACGGGAAAGGCACGCGTATTTTTGAGAGTGCTTCATGCAAAGCATCTTTTTCTTTTTCAAAAGGGAGCTCAACCGATGCCAGTCAAGTGGGGTGTGTGTGGCCCAGTGAGTGGCAACGAGGGAGACTGTGGTTGGAGTCCCCTCGCTGTGTCTCTAAAAGAACCAAGATGAACAAGTCATGGCTCTCAGAGGACTTTTCTTCCCCTGGGTCAGCCAGGGGACGGGAAAGGCACGCGTATTTTTGAGAGTGCTTCATGCAAAGCATCTTTTTCTTTTTCAAAAGGGAGCTCAACCGATGCCAGTCAAGTGGGGTGTGTGTGGCCCAGTGAGTGGAAACGAGGGAGACTGTGGTTGGAGTCCCCTCGCTGTGTCTCTAAAAGAACCAAGATGAACAAGTCATGGCTCTCAGAGGACTTTTCTTCCCCTGGGTCAGCCAGGGGACGGGAAAGGCACGCGTATTTTTGAGAGTGCTTCATGCAAAGCATCTTTTTCTTTTTCAAAAGGGAGCTCAACCGATGCCAGTCAAGTGGGGTGTGTGTGGCCCAGTGAGTGGAAATGAGGGAGACTGTGGTTGGAGTCCCCTCGCTGTGTCTCTAAAAGAACCAAGATGAACAAGTCATGGCTCTCAGAGGACTTTTCTTCCCCTGGGTCAGCCAGGGGACGGGAAAGGCACGCGTATTTTTGAGAGTGCTTCATGCAAAGCATCTTTTTCTTTTTCAAAAGGGAGCTCAACCGATGCCAGTCAAGTGGGGTGTGTGTGGCCCAGTGAGTGGCAACGAGGGAGACTGTGGTTGGAGTCCCCTCGCTGTGTCTCTAAAAGAACCAAGATGAACAAGTCATGGCTCTCAGAGGACTTTTCTTCCCCTGGGTCAGCCAGGGGACGGGAAAGGCACGCGTATTTTTGAGAGTGCTTCATGCAAAGCATCTTTTTCTTTTTCAAAAGGGAGCTCAACCGATGCCAGTCAAGTGGGGTGTGTATGGCCCAGTGAGTGGCAACGAGGGAGACTGTGGTTGGAGTCCCCTCGCTGTGTCTCTAAAAGAACCAAGATGAACAAGTCATGGCTCTCAGAGGACTTTTCTTCCCCTGGGTCAGCCAGGGGACGGGAAAGGCACGCGTATTTTTGAGAGTGCTTCATGCAAAGCATCTTTTTCTTTTTCAAAAGGGAGCTCAACCGATGCCAGTCAAGTGGGGTGTGTGTGGCCCAGTGAGTGGAAACGAGGGAGACTGTGGTTGGAGTACCCTCGCTGTGTCTCTAAAAGAACCAAGATGAACAAGTCATGGCTCTCAGAGGACTTTTCTTCCCCTGGGTCAGCCAGGGGACGGGAAAGGCACGCGTATTTTTGAGAGTGCTTCATGCAAAGCGCCTTTTTCTTTTTCAAAAGGGAGCTCAACCGATGCCAGTCAAGTGGGGTGTGTGTGGCCCAGTGAGTGGCAACGAGGGAGACTGTGGTTGGAGTCCCCTCGCTGTGTCTCTAAAAGAACCAAGATGAACAAGTCATGGCTCTCAGAGGACTTTTCTTCCCCTGGGTCAGCCAGGGGACGGGAAAGGCACGCGTATTTTTGAGAGTGCTTCATGCAAAGCATCTTTTTCTTTTTCAAAAGGGAGCTCAACCGATGCCAGTCAAGTGGGGTGTGTGTGGCCCAGTGAGTGGAAACGAGGGAGACTGTGGTTGGAGTCCCCTCGCTGTGTCTCTAAAAGAACCAAGATGAACAAGTCATGGCTCTCAGAGGACTTTTCTTCCCCTGGGTCAGCCAGGGGACGGGAAAGGCACGCGTATTTTTGAGAGTGCTTCATGCAAAGCATCTTTTTCTTTTTCAAAAGGGAGCTCAACCGATGCCAGTCAAGTGGGGTGTGTGTGGCCCAGTGAGTGGAAACGAGGGAGACTGTGGTTGGAGTCCCCTCGCTGGGTCTCTAAAAGAACCAAGATGAACAAGTCATGGCTCTCAGAGGACTTTTCTTCCCCTGGGTCAGCCAGGGGACGGGAAAGGCACGCGTATTTTTGAGAGTGCTTCATGCAAAGCATCTTTTTCTTTTTCAAAAGGGAGCTCAACCGATGCCAGTCAAGTGGGGTGTGTGTGGCCCAGTGAGTGGAAACGAGGGAGACTGTGGTTGGAGTCCCCTCGCTGTGTCTCTAAAAGAACCAAGATGAACAAGTCATGGCTCTCAGAGGACTTTTCTTCCCCTGGGTCAGCCAGGGGACGGGAAAGGCACGCGTATTTTTGAGAGTGCTTCATGCAAAGCATCTTTTTCTTTTTCAAAAGGGAGCTCAACCGATGCCAGTCAAGTGGGGTGTGTGTGGCCCAGTGAGTGGAAACGAGGGAGACTGTGGTTGGAGTCCCCTCGCTGTGTCTCTAAAAGAACCAAGATGAACAAGTCATGGCTCTCAGAGGACTTTTCTTCCCCTGGGTCAGCCAGGGGACGGGAAAGGCACGCGTATTTTTGAGAGTGCTTCATGCAAAGCATCTTTTTCTTTTTCAAAAGGGAGCTCAACCGATGCCAGTCAAGTGGGGTGTGTGTGGCCCAGTGAGTGGCAACGAGGGAGACTGTGGTTGGAGTCCCCTCGCTGTGTTATACATGCTTTTAGAAGGGCATGACATGGCTTGGAGGTTGACTTTCATAAAATGCAAACTGTTGGCTACCAAAATGCTGCCTTTCCAACAACTGTGGTTATAGGCAATGAGGAACATACTGATGAAGATGAGACGCAGATACCCGATTGGGATGACAACTTAAATATTCGGTCAGGGCAAGAAGAGGCTCGGTCTGAGGGGGAGGGGAGTGCAAACACAACAATTGATGATGAAGTTCTAGATCCCACCTACTGTCAACCCCCAGTCAGGCACTCGAGGAGGTCAACAGAGGCGGTGGAGGAGGATGCAACCGACGACGAAATTACCTTGCGCCTTCCTGGACAGAGTCGGAGCACTGGTAGCACGTCTACAACTGCATCCTCAGCCACCACTCTGCCTATGAGCATTATTCGGGGTGCATCAACAGGTCGCATGGCCTCTAAGCCTTGCCTAGCCTGTTCCTTTTTTGACATAGAAAAAGATCGCCCAAATCATGTGATATGTAAAATTTGTCATGATTCTCTTAGTAGAGGTCAAAACCTCAGCAGTTTGACAACTTCTTCCATGAATCGTCACATGAATAAATATCATAGGTCCCGGTGGGAAGCTCACTGTGCTGCAATGCGGCCTAGCGGAGCGAACCATCCACCGCCCGCCCCTTCCAGTGCATCCGCGCGCTCTTCATCTTCTAGGACTGTGGGGACAGCTGTCACACCTGTTTTTCCACGCAAAACTTCCACCACTGTAACCGCAACAGGCAGTTTGCTTGGTAGGTCGTCAGTTGGTTTGGAAGGGGAAACAAGTGAGTGTGTACAGCTCTCTCAGACATCGATAGCACCTACGTTGGATGGAGGCAACATCATGTCTCCGCCTGCACTTTCCTCACAAAGCTGCAGGACTCTTAGGACTCTTAGAAGAGTTAATGCTCTGAGACCATGGGGGCGCTTAGCCCCCTCTCTTCGTCACTGAGGATGATTTCATTTTTCAGGGATTAGAGAGGGTGGTCCTTGTGGTGGACTGCAGGTATGGAGAGCTGTTGTCATCGTATTAGATAGATAAGAATGATTATATGTATTGTAGAAATGTCTCCTATCATGTTCCCTAATTTTTTATTATGTCCACATCCTGGTCCCCATCTTGGACATCATAACAAACGTGCACTTTTTTGTTTAATTTACACATTGGACCATAGGAAAAATGACACTACAGCTACAGAGGTGACCGTCTGATAGCCCAGCTCGACTATCCATCTCTACTGAAGACCCTTTCAGCTTTTTGAGAGTTGGGTGGAGGACATCATCTCTTAAAATAGGGTCCCACAGCTGCACCCCATCAGTGTAAGCAGGACTCTTAGGACTCTTAGAAGAGTCAATGCTCTAAAACCATGGGGGGCGCTTAGCCCCCTCTCTTCGTCCCTGAGGATGATTTCATTTTTCAGGGATTAGAGAGGGTGGTCCTTGTGGTGGACTGCAGGTATGGAGAGCTGTTGTCATCGTATTAGATAGATAAGAATGATTATATGTATTGTAGAAATGTCTCCTATCATGTTCCCTAATTTTTTATTATGTCCACATCCTGGTCCCCATCTTGGACATCATAACAAACGTGCACTTTTTTGTTTAATTTACACATTGGACCATAGGAAAAATGACACTACAGCTACAGAGGTGACCGTCTGATAGCCCAGCTCGACTATCCATCTCCACTGAAGACCCTTTCAGCTTTTTGAGAGTTGGGTGGAGGACATCATCTCTGAAAATAGGGTCCCACAGCTGCACCCCATCAGTGTGAGCAGGACTCTTAGGACTCTTAGAAGAGTTAATGCTCTGAGACCATGGGGGCGCTTAGCCCCCTCTCTTCGTCACTGAGGATGATTTCATTTTTCAGGGATTAGAGAGAGTGGTCCTTGTGGTGGACTGCAGGTATGGAGAGCTGTTGTCATCGTATTAGATAGATAAGAATGATTATATGTATTGTAGAAATGTCTCCTATCATGTTCCCTAATTTTTTATTATGTCCACATCCTGGTCCCCATCTTGGACATCATAACAAACGTGCACTTTTTTGTTTAATTTACACATTGGACCATAGGAAAAATGACACTACAGCTACAGAGGTGACCGTCTGATAGCCCAGCTCGACTATCCATCTCTACTGAAGACCCTTTCAGCTTTTTGAGAGTTGGGTGGAGGACATCATCTCTGAAAATAGGGTCCCACAGCTGCACCCCATCAGTGTGAGCAGGACTCTTAGGACTCTTAGAAGAGTTAATGCTCTGAGACCATGGGGGCGCTTAGCCCCCTCTCTTCGTCACTGAGGATGATTTCATTTTTCAGGGATTAGAGAGGGTGGTCCTTGTGGTGGACTGCAGGTATGGAGAGCTGTTGTCATCGTATTAGATAGATAAGAATGATTATATGTATTGTAGAAATGTCTCCTATCATGTTCCCTAATTTTTTATTATGTCCACATCCTGGTCCCCATCTTGGACATCATAACAAACGTGCACTTTTTTGTTTAATTTACACATTGGACCATAGGAAAAATGACACTACAGCTACAGAGGTGACCGTCTGATAGCCCAGCTCGACTATCCATCTCTACTGAAGACCCTTTCAGCTTTTTGAGAGTTGGGTGGAGGACATCATCTCTTAAAATAGGGTCCCACAGCTGCACCCCATCAGTGTAAGCAGGACTCTTAGGACTCTTAGAAGAGTCAATGCTCTAAAACCATGGGGGGCGCTTAGCCCCCTCTCTTCGTCCCTGAGGATGATTTCATTTTTCAGGGATTAGAGAGGGTGGTCCTTGTGGTGGACTGCAGGTATGGAGAGCTGTTGTCATCGTATTAGATAGATAAGAATGATTATATGTATTGTAGAAATGTCTCCTATCATGTTCCCTAATTTTTTATTATGTCCACATCCTGGTCCCCATCTTGGACATCATAACAAACGTGCACTTTTTTGTTTAATTTACACATTGGACCACAGGAAAAATGACACTACAGCTACAGAGGTGACCGTCTGATAGCCCAGCTCGACTATCCATCTCTACTGAAGACCCTTTCAGCTTTTTGAGAGTTGGGTGGAGGACATCATCTCTGAAAATAGGGTCCCACAGCTGCACCCCATCAGTGTGAGCAGGACTCTTAGGACTCTTAGAAGAGTTAATGCTCTGAGACCATGGGGGCGCTTAGCCCCCTCTCTTCGTCACTGAGGATGATTTCATTTTTCAGGGATAAGAGAGAGTGGTCCTTGTGGTGGACTGCAGGTATGGAGAGCTGTTGTCATCGTATTAGATAGATAAGAATGATTATATGTATTGTAGAAATGTCTCCTATCATGTTCCCTAATTTTTTATTATGTCCACATCCTGGTCCCCATCTTGGACATCATAACAAACGTGCACTTTTTTGTTTAATTTACACATTGGACCATAGGAAAAATGACACTACAGCTACAGAGGTGACCGTCTGATAGCCCAGCTCGACTATCCATCTCTACTGAAGACCCTTTCAGCTTTTTGAGAGTTGGGTGGAGGACATCATCTCTGAAAATAGGGTCCCACAGCTGCACCCCATCAGTGTGAGCAGGACTCTTAGGACTCTTAGAAGAGTTAATGCTCTGAGACCATGGGGGCGCTTAGCCCCCTCTCTTCGTCACTGAGGATGATTTCATTTTTCAGGGATTAGAGAGGGTGGTCCTTGTGGTGGACTGCAGGTATGGAGAGCTGTTGTCATCGTATTAGATAGATAAGAATGATTATATGTATTGTAGAAATGTCTCCTATCATGTTCCCTAATTTTTTATTATGTCCACATCCTGGTCCCCATCTTGGACATCATAACAAACGTGCACTTTTTTGTTTAATTTACACATTGGACCATAGGAAAAATGACACTACAGCTACAGAGGTGACCGTCTGATAGCCCAGCTCGACTATCCATCTCTACTGAAGACCCTTTCAGCTTTTTGAGAGTTGGGTGGAGGACATCATCTCTTAAAATAGGGTCCCACAGCTGCACCCCATCAGTGTAAGCAGGACTCTTAGGACTCTTAGAAGAGTCAATGCTCTAAAACCATGGGGGGCGCTTAGCCCCCTCTCTTCGTCCCTGAGGATGATTTCATTTTTCAGGGATTAGAGAGGGTGGTCCTTGTGGTGGACTGCAGGTATGGAGAGCTGTTGTCATCGTATTAGATATATAAGAATGATTATATGTATTGTAGAAATGTCTCCTATCATGTTCCCTAATTTTTTATTATGTCCACATCCTGGTCCCCATCTTGGACATCATAACAAACGTGCACTTTTTTGTTTAATTTACACATTGGACCATAGGAAAAATGACACTACAGCTACAGAGGTGACCGTCTGATAGCCCAGCTCGACTATCCATCTCTACTGAAGACCCTTTCAGCTTTTTGAGAGTTGGGTGGAGGACATCATCTCTGAAAATAGGGTCCCACAGCTGCACCCCATCAGTGTGAGCAGGACTCTTAGGACTCTTAGAAGAGTCAATGCTCTGAGACCATTGGGGGCACTTAGCCCCCTCTCTTCATCACTGAGGATGATTTCATTTTTCAGGGATCAGAGAGGGTGGTCCTTGTGGTGGACTGCAGATATGGAGAGCTGTTATCATCGTATTAGATAGATAAGAATGATTATATGTATTGTAGAAATGTCTCCTATCATGTTCCCTAATTTTTTATTATGTCCACATCCTGGTCCCCATCTTGGACATCATAACAAACGTGCACTTTTTTTTTTAATTTACACATTGGACCATAGGAAAAATGACACTACAGCTACAGAGGTGACCGTCTGATAGCCCAGCTCGACTATCCATCTCTACTGAAGACCCTTTCAGCTTTTTGAGAGTTGGGTGGAGAACATCATCTCTGAAAATAGGGTCCCACAGCTGCACCCCATCAGTGTGAGCAGGACTCTTAGGACTCTTAGAAGAGTCAATGCTCTGAGACCATGGGGGGCGCTTAGCCCCCTCTCTTCGTCACTGAGGATGATTTCACTTTTCAGGGAATAGAGAGGGTGGTCCTTGTGGTGGACTGCAGGTATGGAAAGCTGTTGTCATCGTATTAGATAGATAAGAATGATTATATGTATTGTAGAAATGTCTCCTATCATGTTCCCTATTTTTTTATTATGTCCACATCCTGGTCCCCATCTTGGAAATCATAACAAACGTGCACTTTTTTGTTTAATTTACACATTGGACCATAGGAAAAATGACACTACAGCTACAGAGGTGACCGTCTGATAGCCCAGCTCGACTATCCATCTCTACTGAAGACCCTTTCAGCTTTTTGAGAGTTGGGTGGAGGACATCATCTCTGAAAATAGGGTCCCACAGCTGACCCCATCAGTGTGAGCAGGAATCCTAGGACTCTTAGAAGAGTCAATGCTCTGAGACCATGGGGGGCGCTTAGCCCCCTCTCTTCGTCACTGAGGATGATTTCATTTTTCAGGGATTAGAGAGAGTGGTCCTTGTGGTGGACTGCAGGTATGGAGAGCTGTTGTGATCGTATTAGATAGATAAGAATGATTATATGTATTGTAGAAATGTCTCCTATCATGTTCCCTAATTTTTTATTATGTCCACATCCTGGTCCCCATCTTGGACATCATAACAAACGTGCACTTTTTTGTTTAATTTACACATTGGACCATAGGAAAAATGACACTACAGCTACAGAGGTGACCGTCTGATAGCCCAGCTCGACTATCCATCTCTACTGAAGACCCTTTCAGCTTTTTGAGAGTTGGGTGGAGGACATCATCTCTGAAAATAGGGTCCCACAGCTGCACCCCATCAGTGTGAGCAGGACTCTTAGGACTCTTAGAAGAGTCAATGCTCTGAGACCATTGGGGGCACTTAGCCCCCTCTCTTCATCACTGAGGATGATTTCATTTTTCAGGGATTAGAGAGGGTGGTCCTTGTGGTGGACTGCAGATATGGAGAGCTGTTATCATCGTATTAGATAGATAAGAATGATTATATGTATTGTAGAAATGTCTCCTATCATGTTCCCTAATTTTTTATTATGTCCACATCCTGGTCCCCATCTTGGACATCATAACAAACGTGCACTTTTTTGTTTAATTTACACATTGGACCATAGGAAAAATGACACTACAGCTACAGAGGTGACCGTCTGATAGCCCAGCTCGACTATCCATCTCTACTGAAGACCCTTTCAGCTTTTTGAGAGTTGGGTGGAGGACATCATCTCTGAAAATAGGGTCCCACAGCTGCACCCCATCAGTGTGAGCAGGACTCTTAGGACTCTTAGAAGAGTCAATGCTCTGAGACCATGGGGGGCGCTTAGCCCCCTCTCTTCGTCACTGAGGATGATTTCATTTTTCAGGGATTAGAGAGGGTGGTCCTTGTGGTGGACTGCAGGTATGGAGAGCTGTTGTCATCGTATTAGATAGATAAGAATGATTATATGTATTGTAGAAATGTCTCCTATCATGTTCCCTAATTTTTTATTATGTCCACATCCTGGTCCCCATCTTGGACATCATAACAAACGTGCACTTTTTTGTTTAATTTACACATTGGACCATAGGAAAAATGACACTACAGCTACAGAGGTGACCGTCTGATAGCCCAGCTCGACTATCCATCTCTACTGAAGACCCTTTCAGCTTTTTGAGAGTTGGGTAGAGAACATCATCTCTGAAAATAGGGTCCCACAGCTGCACCCCATCAGTGTGAGCAGGACTCTTAGGACTCTTAGAAGAGTCAATGCTCTGAGACCATGGAGGGCGCTTAGCCCCCTCTCTTCGTCACTGAGGATGATTTCACTTTTCAGGGATTAGAGAGAGTGGTCCTTGTGGTGGACTGCAGGTATGGAGAGCTGTTGTCATCGTATTAGATAGATAAGAATGATTATATGTATTGTAGAAATGTCTCCTATCATGTTCCCTAATTTTTTATTATGTCCACATCCTGGTCCCCATCTTGAACATCATAACAAACGTGCACTTTTTTGTTTAATTTACACATTGGACCATAGGAAAAATGACACTACAGCTACAGAGGTGACCGTCTGATAGCCCAGCTCGACTATCCATCTCTACTGAAGACCCTTTCAGCTTTTTGAGAGTTGGGTGGAGGACATCATCTCTGAAAATAGGGTCCCACAGCTGCACCCCATCAGTGTGAGCAGGACTCTTAGGACTCTTAGAAGAGTCAATGCTCTGAGACCATTGGGGGCACTTAGCCCCCTCTCTTCATCACTGAGGATGATTTCATTTTTCAGGGATTAGAGAGGGTGGTCCTTGTGGTGGACTGCAGGTATGGAGAGCTGTTGTCATCGTATTAAATAGATAAGAATGATTATATGTATTGTAGAAATGTCTCCTATCATGTTCCCTAATTTTTTATTATATCCACATCCTGGTCCCCATCTTGGACATCATAACAAACGTGCACTTTTTTGTTTAATTTACACATTGGACCATAGGAAAAATGACACTACAGCTACAGAGGTGACCGTCTGATAGCCCAGCTCGACTATCCATCTCTACTGAAGACCCTTTCAGCTTTTTGAGAGTTGGGTGGAGAACATCATCTCTGAAAATAGGGTCCCACAGCTTCACCCCATCAGTGTGAGCAGGACTCTTAGGACTCTTAGAAGAGTCAATGCTCTGAGACCATGGGGGGCGCTTAGCCCCCTCTCTTCGTCACTGAGGATGATTTCACTTTTCAGGGAATAGAGAGGGTGGTCCTTGTGGTGGACTGCAGGTATGGAGAGCTGTTGTCATCGTATTACATAGATAAGAATGATTATATGTATTGTAGAAATGTCTCCTATCATGTTCCGTATTTTTTTATTATGTCCACATCCTGGTCCCCATCTTGGAAATCATAACAAACGTGCACTTTTTTGTTTAATTTACACATTGGACCATAGGAAAAATGACACTACAGCTACAGAGGTGACCGTCTGATAGCCCAGCTCGACTATCCATCTCTACTGAAGACCCTTTCAGCTTTTTGAGAGTTGGGTGGAGGACATCATCTCTGAAAATAGGGTCCCACAGCTGCACCCCATCAGTGTAAGCAGGACTCTTAGGACTCTTAGAAGAGTCAATGCTCTAAAACCATGGGGGGCGCTTAGCCCCCTCTCTTCGTCCCTGAGGATGATTTCATTTTTCAGGGATTAGAGAGGGTGGTCCTTGTGGTGGACTGCAGGTATGGAGAGCTGTTGTCATCGTATTAGATAGATAAGAATGATTATATGTATTGTAGAAATGTCTCCTATCATGTTCCCTAATTTCTTATTATGTCCACATCCTGGTCCCCATCTTGGACATCATAACAAACGTGCACTTTTTTGTTTAATTTACACATTGGACCATAGGAAAAATGACACTACAGCTACAGAGGTGACCGTCTGATAGCCCAGCTCGACTATCCATCTCTACTGAAGACCCTTTCAGCTTTTTGAGAGTTGGGTGGAGCACATCATCTCTGAAAATAGGGTCCCACAGCTTCACCCCATCAGTGTGAGCAGGACTCTTAGGACTCTTAGAAGAGTGAATGCTCTGGTACCATGGGGGGCGCTTGGCCCCCTCTCTTCGTCACTGAGGATGATTTCATTTTTCAGGGATTAGAGAGGGTGGTCCTTGTGGTGGACTGCAGGTATGGAGAGCTGTTGTCATCGTATTAGATAGATAAGAATGGTTATATGTATTGTAGAAATGTCTCCTATCATGTTCCCTAATTTTTTATTATGTCCACATCCTGGTCCCCATCTTGGACATCATAACAAACGTGCACTTTTTTGTTTAATTTACACATTGGGCCATAGGAAAAATGACACTACAGCTACAGAGGTGACCGTCTGATAGCCCAGCTCGACTATCCATCTCTACTGAAGACCCTTTCAGCTTTTTGAGAGTTGGGTGGAGGACATCATCTCTGAAAATAGGGTCCCACAGCTGCACCCATCAGTGTGAGCAGGACTCTTAGGACTCTTAGAAGAGTTAATGCTCTGAGACCATGGGGGCGCTTAGCCCCCTCTCTTCGTCACTGAGGATGATTTCATTTTTCAGGGATTAGAGAGGGTGGTCCTTGTGGTGGACTGCAGGTATGGAGAGCTGTTGTCATCGTATTAGATAGATAAGAATGATTATATGTATTGTAGAAATGTCTCCTATCATGTTCCCTAATTTTTTATTATGTCCACATCCTGGTCCCCATCTTGGACATCATAACAAACGTGCACTTTTTTGTTTAATTTACACATTGGACCATAGGAAAAATGACACTACAGCTACAGAGGTGACCGTCTGATAGCCCAGCTCGACTATCCATCTCTACTGAAGACCCTTTCAGCTTTTTGAGAGTTGGGTGGAGGACATCATCTCTGAAAATAGGGTCCCACAGCTGCACCCCATCAGTGTGAGCAGGACTCTTAGGACTCTTAGAAGAGTCAATGCTCTGAGACCATTGGGGGCACTTAGCCCCCTCTCTTCGTCACTGAGGATGATTTCATTTTTCAGGGATTAGAGAGGGTGGTCCTTGTGGTGGACTGCAGGTATGGAGAGCTGTTATCATCGTATTAGGTAGATAAGAATGATTATATGTATTGTAGAAATGTCTCCTATCATGTTCCCTAATTTTTTATTATGTCCACATCCTGGTCCCCATCTTGGACATCATAACAAACGTGCACTTTTTTGTTTAATTTACACATTGGACCATAGGAAAAATGACACTACAGCTACAGATGTGACCGTCTGATAGCCCAGCTCGACAATCCATCTCTACTGAAGACCCTTTCAGCTTTTTGAGAGTTGGGTGGAGGACATCATCTCTGAAAATAGGGTCCCACAGCTGCACCCCATCAGTGTGAGCAGGACTCTTAGGACTCTTAGAAGAGTCAATGCTCTGAGACCATGGGGGGCGCTTAGCCCCCTCTCTTCGTCACTGAGGATGATTTTATTTTTCAGGGATTAGAGAGGGTGGTCCTTGTGGTGGACTGCAGGTATGGAGAGCTGTTGTCATCGTATTAAATAGATAAGAATGATTATATGTATTGTAGAAATGTCTCCTATCATGTTCCCTAATTTTTTATTATGTCCACATCCTGGTCCCCATCTTGGACATCATAACAAACGTGCACTTTTTTGTTTAATTTACACATTGGACCATAGGAAAAATGACACTACAGCTACAGAGGTGACCGTCTGATAGCCCAGCTCGACTATCCATCTCTACTGAAGACCCTTTCAGCTTTTTGAGAGTTGGGTGGAGGACATCATCTCTGAAAATAGGGTCCCACAGCTGCACCCCATCAGTGTGAGCAGGACTCTTAGGACTCTTAGAAGAGTCAATGCTCTGAGACCATGGGGGGCGCTTAGCCCCCTCTCTTCGTCACTGAGGATGATTTCATTTTTCAGGGATTAGAGAGGGTGGTCCTTGTGGTGGACTGCAGGTATGGAGAGCTGTTGTCATCGTATTAGATAGATAAGAATGATTATATGTATTGTAGAAATGTCTCCTATCATGTTCCCTAATTTTTTATTATGTCCACATCCTGGTCCCCATCTTGGACATCATAACAAACGTGCACTTTTTTGTTTAATTTACACATTGGACCATAGGAAAAATGACACCACAGCTACAGAGGTGACCGTCTGATAGCCCAGCTCGACTATCCATCTCTACTGAAGACCCTTTCAGCTTTTTGAGAGTTGGGTGGAGAACATCATCTCTGAAAATAGGGTCCCGCAGCTGCACCCCATCAGTGTGAGCAGGACTCTTAGGACTCTTAGAAGAGTCAATGCTCTGAGACCATGGGGGGCGCTTAGCCCCCTCTCCTCGTCACTGAGGATGATTTCACTTTTCAGGGAATAGAGAGGGTGGTCCTTGTGGTGGACTGCAGGTATGGAGAGCTGTTGTCATCGTATTAGATAGATAAGAATGATTATATGTATTGTAGAAATGTCTCCTATCATGTTCCCTATTTTTTTATTATGTCCACATCCTGGTCCCCATCTTGGAAATCATCACAAACGTGCACTTTTTTGTTTAATTTACAAATTGGACAATAGGAAAAATGACACTACAGCTACAGAGGTGACCGTCTGATAGCCCAGCTCGACTATCCATCTCTACTGAAGACCCTTTCAGCTTTTTGAGAGTTGGGTGGAGGACATCATCTCTGAAAATAGGGTCCCACAGCTGCACCCCATCAGTGTGAGCAGGAATCTTAGGACTCTTAGAAGAGTCAATGCTCTGAGACCATGGGGGGCGCTTAGCCCCCTCTCTTCGTCACTGAGGATGATTTCATTTTTCAGGGATTAGAGAGAGTGGTCCTTGTGGTGGACTGCAGGTATGGAGAGCTGTTGTGATCGTATTAGATAGATAAGAATGATTATATGTATTGTAGAAATGTCTCCTATCATGTTCCCTAATTTTTTATTATGTCCACATCCTGGTCCCCATCTTGAACATCATAACAAACGTGCACTTTTTTGTTTAATTTACACATTGGACCATAGGAAAAATGACACTACAGCTACAGAGGTGACCGTCTGATAGCCCAGCTCGACTATCCATCTCTACTGAAGACCCTTTCAGCTTTTTGAGAGTTGGGTGGAGGACATCATCTCTGAAAATAGGGTCCCACAGCTGCACCCCATCAGTGTGAGCAGGACTCTTAGGACTCTTAGAAGAGTTAATGCTCTGAGACCATGGGGGCGCTTAGCCCCCTCTCTTCGTCACTGAGGATGATTTCATTTTTCAGGGATTAGAGAGGGTGGTCCTTGTGGTGAACTGCAGGTATGGAGAGCTGTTGTCATCGTATTAGATAGATAAGAATGATTATATGTATTGTAGAAATGTCTCCTATCATGTTCCCTAATTTTTTATTATGTCCACATCCTGGTCCCCATCTTGGACATCATAACAAACGTGCACTTTTTTGTTTAATTTACACATTGGACCATAGGAAAAATGACACTACAGCTACAGAGGTGACCGTCTGATAGCCCAGCTCGACTATCCATCTCTACTGAAGACCCTTTCAGCATTTTGAGAGTTGGGTGGAGGACATCATCTCTGAAAATAGGGTCCCACAGCTGCACCCCATCAGTGTGAGCAGGACTCTTAGGACTCTTAGAAGAGTCAATGCTCTGAGACCATTGGGGGCACTGAGCCCCCTCTCTTCGTCACTGAGGATGATTTCATTTTTCAGGGATTAGAGAGGGTGGTCCTTGTGGTGGACTGCAGGTATGGAGAGCTGTTATCATCGTATTAGATAGATAAGAATGATTATATGTATTGTAGAAATGTCTCCTATCATGTTCCCTAATTTTTTATTATGTCCACATCCTGGTCCCCATCTTGGACATCATAACAAACGTGCACTTTTTTGTTTAATTTACACATTGGACCATAGGAAAAATGACACTACAGCTACAGAGGTGACCGTCTGATAGCCCAGCTCGACTATCCATCTCTACTGAAGACCCTTTCAGCTTTTTGAGAGTTGGGTGGAGGACATCATCTCTGAAAATAGGGTCCCACAGCTTCACCCCATCAGTGTGAGCAGGACTCTTAGGACTCTTAGAAGAGTCAATGCTCTGGTACCATGGGGGGCGCTTGGCCCCCTCTCTTCGTCACTGAGGATGATTTCATTTTTCAGGGATTAGAGAGGGTGGTCCTTGTGGTGGACTGCAGGTATGGAGAGCTGTTGTCATCGTATTAGATAGATAAGAATGATTATATGTATTGTAGAAATGTCTCCTATCATGTTCCCTAATTTTTTATTATGTCCACATCCTGGTCCCCATCTTGGACATCATAACAAACGTGCACTTTTTTGTTTAATTTACACATTGGACCATAGGAAAAATGACACTACAGCTACAGAGGTGACCGTCTGATAGCCCAGCTCGACTATCCATCTCTACTGAAGACCCTTTCAGCTTTTTGAGAGTTGGGTGGAGGACATCATCTCTGAAAATAGGGTCCCACAGCTGCACCCCATCAGTGTGAGCAGGACTCTTAGGACTCTTAGAAGAGTTAATGCTCTGAGACCATGGGGGCGCTTAGCCCCCTCTCTTCGTCACTGAGGATGATTTCATTTTTCAGGGATTAGAGAGGGTGGTCCTTGTGGTGGACTGCAGGTATGGAGAGCTGTTGACATCGTATTAGATAGATAAGAATGATTATATGTATTGTAGAAATGTCTCCTATCATGTTCCCTAATTTTTTATTATGTCCACATCCTGGTCCCCATCTTGGACATCATAACAAACGTGCACTTTTTTGTTTAATTTACACATTGGACCATAGGAAAAATGACACTACAGCTACAGAGGTGACCGTCTGATAGCCCAGCTCGACTATCCATCTCTACTGAAGACCCTTTCAGCTTTTTGAGAGTTGGGTGGAGAACATCATCTCTGAAAATAGGGTCCCACAGCTGCACCCCATCAGTGTGAGCAGGACTCTTAGGACTCTTAGAAGAGTCAATGCTCTGAGACCATTGGGGGCACTTAGCCCCCTCTCTTCGTCACTGAGGATGATTTCATTTTTCAGGGATTAGAGAGGGTGGTCCTTGTGGTGGACTGCAGGTATGGAGAGCTGTTATCATCGTATTAGATAGATAAGAATGATTATATGTATTGTAGAAATGTCTCCTATCATGTTCCCTAATTTTTTATTATGTCCACATCCTGGTCCCCATCTTGGACATCATAACAAACGTGCACTTTTTTGTTTAATTTACACATTGGACCATAGGAAAAATGACACTACAGCTACAGATGTGACCGTCTGATAGCCCAGCTCGACAATCCATCTCTACTGAAGACCCTTTCAGCTTTTTGAGAGTTGGGTGGAGGACATCATCTCTGAAAATAGGGTCCCACAGCTGCACCCCATCAGTGTGAGCAGGACTCTTAGGACTCTTAGAAGAGTCAATGCTCTGAGACCATGGGGGGCGCTTAGCCCCCTCTCTTCGTCACTGAGGATGATTTCATTTTTCAGGGATTAGAGAGGGTGGTCCTTGTGGTGGACTGCAGGTATGGAGAGCTGTTGTCATCGTATTAAATAGATAAGAATGATTATATGTATTGTAGAAATGTCTCCTATCATGTTCCCTAATTTTTTATTATGTCCACATCCTGGTCCCCATCTTGGACATCATAACAAACGTGCACTTTTTTGTTTAATTTACACATTGGACCATAGGAAAAATGACACTACAGCTACAGAGGTGACCGTCTGATAGCCCAGCTTGACAATCCATCTCTACTGAAGACCCTTTCAGCTTTTTGAGAGTTGGGTGGAGAACATCATCTCTGAAAATAGGGTCCCACAGCTGTACCCCATCAGTGTGAGCAGGACTCTTAGGACTCTTAGAAGAGTCAATGTTTTGAGACCATGGGGGGCGCTTAGCCCCCTCTCTTCGTCACTGAGGATGATTTCATTTTTCAGGGATTAGAGAGGGTGGTCCTTGTGGTGGACTGCAGGTATGGAGAGCTGTTGTCATCGTATTAGATAGATAAGAATGATTATATGTATTGTAGAAATGTCTCCTATCATGTTCCCTAATTTTTTATTATGTCCACATCCAGGTCCCCATCTTGGACATCATAACAAACGTGCACTTTTTTGTTTAATTTACACATTGGACCATAGGAAAAATGACACTACAGCTACAGAGGTGACCGTCTGATAGCCCAGCTCGACTATCCATCTCTACTGAAGACCCTTTCAGCTTTTTGAGAGTTGGGTGGAGGACATCATCTCTTAAAATAGGGTCCCACAGCTGCACCCCATCAGTGTAAGCAGGACTCTTAGGACTCTTAGAAGAGTCAATGCTCTAAAACCATGGGTGGCGCTTAGCCCCCTCTCTTCGTCCCTGAGGATGATTTCATTTTTCAGGGATTAGAGAGGGTGGTCCTTGTGGTGGACTGCAGGTATGGAGAGCTGTTGTCATCGTATTAGATAGATAAGAATGATTATATGTATTGTAGAAATGTCTCCTATCATGTTCCCTAATTTTTTATTATGTCCACATCCTGGTCCCCATCTTGGACATCATAACAAACGTGCACTTTTTTGCTTAATTTACACATTGGACCATAGGAAAAATGACACTACAGCTACAGAGGTGACCGTCTGATAGCCCAGCTCGAGTATCCATCTCTACTGAAGACCCTTTCAGCTTTTTGAGAGTTGGGTGGAGGACATCATCTCTGAAAATAGGGTCCCACAGCTGCACCCCATCAGTGTGAGCAGGACTCTTAGGACTCTTAGAAGAGTCAATGCTCTGAGACCATTGGGGGCACTTAGCCCCCTCTCTTCATCACTGAGGATGATTTCATTTTTCAGGGATTAGAGAGGGTGGTCCTTGTGGTGGACTGCAGGTATGGAGAGCTGTTGTCATCGTATTAGATAGATAAGAATGATTATATGTATTGTAGAAATGTCTCCTATAATGTTCCCTAATTTTTTATTATGTCCACATCCTGGTCCCCATCTTGGATATCATAACAAACGTGCACTTTTTTGTTTAATTTACACATTGGACCATAGGGAAAATGAAACTACAGCTACAGAGGTGACCGTCTGATAGCCCAGCTCGACTATCCATCTCTACTGAAGAACCTTTCAGCTTTTTGAGAGTTGGGTGGAGGACATCATCTCTGAAAATAGGGTCCCACAGCTGCACCCCATCAGTGTGAGCAGGACTCTTAGGACTCTTAGACCCTTTCAGCTTTTTGAGAGTTGGGTGGAGGACATCATCTCTGAAAATAGGGTCCCACAGCTGCACCCCATCAGTGTGAGCAGGACTCTTAGGACTCTTAGAAGAGTCAATGCTCTGAGACCATTGGGGGCACTTAGCCCCATCTCTTCATCACTGAGGATGATTTCATTTTTCAGGGATTAGAGAGGGTGGTCCTTGTGGTGGACTGCAGATATGGAGAGCTGTTATCATCGTATTAGATAGATAAGAATGATTATATGTATTGTAGAAATGTCTCCTATCATGTTCCCTAATTTTTTATTATGTCCACATCCTGGTCCCCATCTTGGACATCATAACAAACGTGCACTTTTTTGTTTAATTTACACATTGGACCATAGGAAAAATGACACTACAGCTACAGAGGTGACCGTCTGATAGCCCAGCTCGACTATCCATCTCTACTGAAGACCCTTTCAGCTTTTTGAGAGTTGGGTGGAGGACATCATCTCTGAAAATAGGGTCCCACAGCTGCACCCCATCAGTGTGAGCAGGACTCTTAGGACTCTTAGAAGAGTCAATGCTCTGAGACCATGGGGGGCGCTTAGCCCCCTCTCTTCGTCACTGAGTATGATTTCATTTTTCAGGGATTAGAGAGGGTGGTCCTTGTAGTGGACTGCAGGTATGGAGAGCTGTTGTCATCGTATTAAATAGATAAGAATGATTATATGTATTGTAGAAATGTCTCCTATCATGTTCCCTAATTTTTTATTATGTCCACATCCTGGTCCCCATCTTGGACATCATAACAAACGTGCACTTTTTTGTTTAATTTACACATTGGACCATAGGAAAAATGACACTACAGCTACAGAGGTGACCGTCTGATAGCCCAGCTCGACTATCCATCTCTACTGAAGACCCTTTCAGCTTTTTGAGAGTTGGGTGGAGAACATCATCTCTGAAAATAGGGTCCCACAGCTGCACCCCATCAGTGTGAGCAGGACTCTTAGGACTCTTAGAAGAGTCAATGCTCTGAGACCATGGGGGGCGCTTAGCCCCCTCTCCTCGTCACTGAGGATGATTTCACTTTTTAGGGAATAGAGAGGGTGGTCCTTGTGGTGGACTGCAGGTATGGAGAGCTGTTGTCATCGTATTAGATAGATAAGAATGATTATATGTATTGTAGAAATGTCTCCTATCATGTTCCCTATTTTTTTATTATGTCCACATCCTGGTCCCCATCTTGGAAATCATAACAAACGTGCACTTTTTTGTTTAATTTACAAATTGGACCATAGGAAAAATGACACTACAGCTACAGAGGTGACCGCCTGATAGCCCAGCTCGACTATCCATCTCTACTGAAGACCCTTTCAGCTTTTTGAGAGTTGGGTGGAGGACTTCATCTCTGAAAATAGGGTCCCACAGCTGCACCCCATCAGAGTGAGCAGGAATCTTAGGACTCTTAGAAGAGTCAATGCTCTGAGACCATGGGGGGCGCTTAGCCCCCTCTCTTCGTCACTGAGGATGATTTCATTTTTCAGGGATTAGAGAAAGTGGTCCTTGTGGTGGACTGCAGGTATGGAGAGCTGTTGTGATCGTATTAGATAGATAAGAATGATTATATGTATTGTAGAAATGTCTTCAGTAGAGATGGATAGTCGAGCTGGGCTATCAGACGGTCACCTCTGTAGCTGTAGTGTCATTTTTCCTATGGTCCAATGTGTAAATTAAACAAAAAAGTGCACGTTTGTTATGATGTCCAAGATGGGGACCAGGATGTGGACATAATAAAAAATTAGGGAACATGATAGGAGACATTTCTACAATACATATAATCATTCTTATCTATCTAATACGATGACAACAGCTCTCCATACCTGCAGTCCACCACAAGGACCACCCTCTCTAATCCCTGAAAAATGAAATCATCCTCAGTGACGAAGAGAGGGGGCTAAGCGCCCCCATGGTCTCAGAGCATTAACTCTTCTAAGAGTCCTAAGGGCATTTCGCGCATAAATGAAATGATCACATTTTTCTCCAAAACTATAACAGATGCAAGCTTGTCCTGTTTGGTGGAGATAATATTTAATAAAATAAGTAGAAACCTAGTAAAAGTTTTGTTTGTTTATATTGCAATCCTGAGATAATCGTCTCCATGCTCCAAATCCATTTTAAAGCCATTTCAAAGGCATTTCACGCATAAATGAAATGATCACATTTTTCTCCAAAACTATAACACATGCAAGCTTGTCCTGTTTGGTGGAGATGATATTTAATAAAATAAGTAGAAATCCACTAAAAGTTTTGTTTGGTTATCTTGCAATCCCAAGATAATCGTCTCCATGCTCCAAATCCATTTTAAAGCCATTTTTAAGGCATTTCGCGCATAAATGAAATGATCACATTTTTCTCTAAAACTATAACAGATGCAAGCTTGTCCTGTTTGGTGGAGATAATATTTAATAAAATAAGTAGAAATCTACTAAAAGTTTTGTTTGTTTATATTGCCATCCTGAGATAATCGTCTCCATGCTCCAAATCCATTTTAAAGCCATTTCAAAGGCATTTTGCGCATAAATGAAATGATCACATTTTTCTCCAAAACTATAACACATGCAAGCTTGTCCTGTTTGGTGGAGATGATATTTGGTAAAATAAGTAGAAATCCACTAAAAGTTTTGTTTGGTTATCTTGCAATCCCGAGATAATCGTCTCCATGCTCCAAATCTATTTTAAAGCCATTTCAAAGGCATTGTGCGCATAAATGAAATGATCACATTTTTCTCCAAAACTATAACAGATGCAAGCTTGTCCTGTTTGGTGGGGATAATATTTAATAAAATAAGTAGAAATCCACTAAAAGTTTTGTTTGGTTATCTTGCAATCCCGAGATAATCGTCTCCATGCTCCAAATCCATTTTAAAGCCATTTTTAAGGCATTTCGCGCATAAATGAAATGATCACATTTTTCTCCAAAACTATAACAGATGGAAGCTCGTCCTGTTTGGAGGGGATAATATTTAATAAAATAAGTAGAAATCCACTAAAAGTTTTGTTTGGTTATCTTGCAATCCCGAGATAATCGTCTCCATGCTTCAAATGCATTTAAAAGCCATTTTGAAGGCATTTCGCGCATAAATGAAATGATCACATTTTTCTTCAAAACTAAAACAGATGCAAGCTTGTCCTGTTTGGTAGAGATGATATTTAATAAAATATGTAGAAATCCACTAAAAGTTTTGTTTGGTTATCTTGCAATCCCGAGATAATCGTCTCCATGCTTCAAAACTATTTTAAAGCCATTTTAAGGCATTTCGCGCATACATGAAATGATCACATTTTTCTCCAAAACTATAACAGATGCAAGCTTGTCCTGTTTGGTGGAGATAATATTTAATAAAATAAGTAGAAACCTACTAAAAGTTTCGTTTGTTTATATTGCAATCCTGAGATAATCGTCTCCATGCTCCAAATCCATTTTAAAGCCATTTCAAAGGCATTTCGCGCATAAATGAAATGATCACATTTTTCTCCAAAACTATAACACATGCAAGCTTGTCCTGTTTGGTGGAGATGATATTTAATAAAATAAGTAGAAATCCACTAAAAGTTTTGTTTGGTTATCTTGCAATCCCAAGATAATCGTCTCCTTGCTCCAAATCCATTTTAAAGCCATTTTTAAGGCATTTCGCGCATAAATGAAATGATCACATTTTTCTCCAAAACTATAACAGATGCAAGCTTGTCCTGTTTGGTGGAGATAATATTTAATAAAATAGGTAGAAATCTACTAAAAGTTTCGTTTGTTTATATTGCAATCCTGAGATAATCGTCTCCATGCTCCAAATCCATTTTAAAGCCATTTCAAAGGCATTTCGCGCATAAATGAAATGATCACATTTTTCTCCAAAACTATAACAGATGCAAGCTTCTCCTGTTTGGTGGAGATGATATTTAATAAAATAAGTAGAAATCCACTAACAGATTTGTTTGGTTATCTTGCAATCCCGAGATAGTCGTCTCCATGCTCCAAATCCATTTTAAAGCCATCTTTAAGGCATTTCGCGCATAAATGAAATGATCACATTTTTCTCCAAAACTATAACAGATGCAAGCTTGTCCTGTTTGGTGGAGATGATATTTCATAAAATAAGTAGAAATCCACTAAAAGTTTTGTTTGGTTATCTTGCAATCCCGAGATAATCGTCTCCATGCTCCAAACCCTTTTTAAAGCCATTTTTAAGGCATTTCGCGCATAAATGAAATGATCACATTTTTCTCCAAAACTATAACAGATGCAAGCTTGTCCTGTTTGGTGGGGATAATATTTAATAAAATAAGTAGAAATCCACTAAAAGTTTTGTTTGGTTATCTTGCAATCCCAAGATAATCGTCTCCATGCTCCAAATCCATTTTAAAGCCATTTTTAAGGCATTTCGCGCATAAATGAAATGATCACATTTTTCTCCAAAACTATAACAGATGCAAGCTTGTCCTGTTTGGTGGAGATAATATTTAATAAAATAAGTAGAAATCTACTAAAAGTTTCGTTTGTTTATATTGCCATCCTGAGATAATCGTCTCCATGCTCCAAATCCATTTTAAAGCCATTTCAAAGGCATTTTGCGCATAAATGAAATGATCACATTTTTCTCCAAAACTATAACACATGCAAGCTTGTCCTGTTTGGTGGAGATGATATTTGGTAAAATAAGTAGAAATCCACTAAAAGTTTTGTTTGGTTATCTTGCAATCCCGAGATAATCGTCTCCATGCTCCAAATCTATTTTAAAGCCATTTCAAAGGCATTGTGCGCATAAATGAAATGATCACATTTTTCTCCAAAACTATAACAGATGCAAGCTTGTCCTGTTTGGAGGGGATGATATTTAATAAAATAATTAGAAATCCACTGAAAGTTTTGTTTGGTTATCTTGCAATCCCGAGATAATCGTCTCCATGCTTCAAAACCATTTTAAAGCCATTTTTAAGGCATTTCGCGCATAAATGAAATGATCACATTTTTCTCCAAAACTATAACAGATGCAAGCTTGTCCTGTTTGGTGGAGATAATATTTAATAAAATAAGTAGAAACCTACTAAAAGTTTCGTTTGTTTATATTGCAATCCTGAGATAATCGTCTCCATGCTCCAAATCCATTTTAAAGCCATTTCAAAGGCATTTCGCGCATAAATGAAATGATCACATTTTTCTCCAAAACTATAACAGATGCAAGCTTGTCCTGTTTGGTGGAGATGATATTTAATAAAATAAGTAGAAATCCACTAAAAGTTTTATTTGGTTATCTTGCAATCCCAAGATAATCGTTTCCATGCTCCAAATCCATTTTAAAGCCATTTTTAAGGCATTTCGCGCATAAATGAAATGATCACATTTTTCTCCAAAACTATAACAGATGCAAGCTTGTCCTGTTTGGAGGGGATGATATTTAATAAAATAATTAGAAATCCACTAAAAGTTGTGTTTGGTTATCTTGCAATCCCGAGATAATCGTCTCCATGCTTCAAAACCATTTTAAAGCCATTTTAAGGCATTTCGCGCATAAATGAAATGATCACATTTTTCTCCAAAACTATAACAGATGCAAGCTTGTCCTGTTTGGTGGAGATGATATTTAAAAAAAATAAGTAGAAATCCACTAAAAGTTTTGTTTGGTTATCTTGCAATCCCGAGATAGTCGTCTCCGTGCTCCAAACCCTTTTTAAAGCCATTTTTAAGGCATTTCGCGCATAAATGAAATGATCACATTTTTCTCCAAAACTATAACAGATGCAAGCTTGTCCTGTTTGGTGGGGATAATATTTAATAAAATAAGTAGAAATCCACTAAAAGTTTTGTTTGGCGCCCCCCATGGTTTTAGAGCATTGACTCTTCTAAGAGTCCTAAGAGTCCTGCTTACACTGATGGGGTGCAGCTGTGGGACCCTATTTTAAGAGATGATGTCCTCCACCGAACTCTCAAAAAGCTGAAAGGGTCTTCAGTAGAGATGGATAGTCGAGCTGGGCTATCAGACGGTCACCTCTGTAGCTGTAGTGTCATTTTTCCTATGGTCCAATGTGTAAATTAAACAAAAAAGTGCACGTTTGTTATGATGTCCAAGATGGGGACCAGGATGTGGACATAATAAAAAATTAGGGAACATGATAGGAGACATTTCTACAATACATATAATCATTCTTATCTATCTAATACGATGACAACAGCTCTCCATTCCTGCAGTCCACCACAAGGACCACTCTCTCTAATCCCTGAAAAATGAAATCATCCTCAGTGACGAAGAGAGGGGGCTAAGCGCCCCCCATGGTCTCAGAGCATTGACTCTTCTAAGAGTCCTAAGAGTCCTGCTCACACTGATGGGGTGCAGCTGTGGGACCCTATTTTCAGAGATGATGTCCTCCACCCAACTCTCAAAAAGCTGAAAGGGTCTTCAGTAGAGATGGATAGTCGAGCTGGGCTATCAGACGGTCACCTCTGTAGCTGTAGTGTCATTTTTCCTATGGTCCAATGTGTAAATTAAACAAAAAAGTGCACGTTTGTTATGATTTCCAAGATGGGGACCAGGATGTGGACATAATAAAAAAATAGGGAACATGATAGGAGACATTTCTACAATACATATAATTATTCTTATCTATCTAATACGATGACAACAGCTCTCCATACCTGCAGTCCACCACAAGGACCACCCTCTCTAATCCCTGAAAAATGAAATCATCCTCAGTGACGAAGAGAGGGGGCTAAGCGCACCCCATGGTCTCAAAACATTGACTCTTCTAAGAGTCCTAAGAGTCCTGCTCACACTGATGGGGTGCAGCTGTGGGACCCTATTTTCAGAGATGATGTCCTCCACCCAACTCTCAAAAAGCTGAAAGGGTCTTCAGTAGAGATGGATAGTCGAGCTAGGCTATCAGACGGTCACCTCTGTAGCTGTAGTGTCATTTTTCCTATGGTCCAATGTGTAAATTAAACAAAAAAGTGCACGTTTGTTATGATTTCCAAGATGGGGACCAGGATGTGGACATAATAAAAAAATAGGGAACATGATAGGAGACATTTCTACAATACATATAATCATTCTTATCTATCTAATACGATGACAACAGCTCTCCATACCTGCAGTCCACCACAAGGACCACCCTCTCTATTCCCTGAAAAGTGAAATCATCCTCAGTGACGAAGAGAGGGGGCTAAGCGCACCCCATGGTCTCAAAACATTGACTCTTCTAAGAGTCCTAAGAGTCCTGCTCACACTGATGGGGTGCAGCTGTGGGACCCTATTTTCAGAGATGATGTCCTCCACCCAACTCTCAAAAAGCTGAAAGGGTCTTCAGTAGAGATGGATAGTCGAGCTGGGCTATCAGACGGTCACCTCTGTAGCTGTAGTGTCATTTTTCCTATGGTCCAATGTGTAAATTAAACAAAAAAGTGCACGTTTGTTATGATTTCCAAGATGGGGACCAGGATGTGGACATAATAAAAAAATAGGGAACATGATAGGAGACATTTCTACAATACATATAATCATTCTTATCTATCTAATACGATGACAACAGCTCTCCATACCTGCAGTCCACCACAAGGACCACCCTCTCTATTCCCTGAAAAGTGAAATCATCCTCAGTGACGACGAGAGGGGGCTAAGCGCCCCTCATGGTCTCAGAGCATTGACTCTTCTAAGAGTCCTAAGAGTCCTGCTCACACTGATGGGGTGCAGCTGTGGGACCCTATTTTCAGAGATGATGTTCTCCACCAAACTCTCAAAAAGCTGAAAGGGTCTTCAGTAGAGATGGATAGTCGAGCTGGGCTATCAGACGGTCACCTCTGTAGCTGTAGTGTCATTTTTCCTATGGTCCAATGTGTAAATTAAACAAAAAAGTGCACGTTTGTTATGATGTCCAAGATGGGGACCAGGATGTGGACATAAAAAAAAATTAGGGAACATGATAGGAGACATTTCTACAATACATATAATAATTCTTATCTATTTAACACGATGACAACAGCTCTCCATACCTGCAGTCCACCACAAGGACCACCCTCTCTAATCCCTGAAAAATGAAATCATCCTCAGTGACGAAGAGAGGGGGCTAAGCGCCCCCCATGGTCTCAGAGCATTGACTCTTCTAAGAGTCCTAAGAGTCCTGCTCACACTGATGGGGTGCAGCTGTGGGACCCTATTTTCAGAGATGATGTCCTCCACCCAACTCTCAAAAAGCTGAAAGGGTCTTCAGTAGAGATGGATTGTCGAGCTGGGCTATCAGACGGTCACCTCTGTAGCTGTAGTGTCATTTTTCCTATGGTCCAATGTGTAAATTAAACAAAAAAGTGCACGTTTGTTATGATGTCCAAGATGGGGACCAGGATGTGGACATAATAAAAAATTAGGGAACATGATAGGAGACATTTCTACAATACATATAATCATTCTTATCTATCTAATACGATAACAGCTCTCCATACCAGCAGTCCACCACAAGGACCACCCTCTCTAATCCCTGAAAAATGAAATCATACTCAGTGACGAAGAGAGGGGGCTAAGTGCCCCCAATGGTCTCAGAGCATTGACTCTTCTAAGAGTCCTAAGAGTCCTGCTCACACTGATGGGGTGCAGCTGTGGGACCCTATTTTCAGAGATGATGTCCTCCACCCAACTCTCAAAAAGCTGAAAGGGTCTTCAGTAGAGATGGATAGTCTAACTGGGCTATCAGACGGTCACCTCTGTAGCTGTAGTGTCATTTTTCCTATGGTCCAATTTGTAAATTAAACAAAAAAGTGCACGTTTGTTATGATGTCCAAGATGGGGACCAGGATGTGGACATAATAAGAAATTAGGGAACATGATAGGAGACATTTCTACAATACATATAATCATTCTTATCTATCTAATACGATGACAACAGCTCTCCATACCTGCAGTCCACCACAAGGACCACCCTCTCTAATCCCTGAAAAATGAAATCATCCTCAGTGACGAAGAGAGGGGGCTAAGTGCCCCCAATGGTCTCAGAGCATTGACTCTTCTAAGAGTCCTAAGAGTCCTGCTCACACTGATGGGGTGCAGCTGTGGGACCCTATTTTCAGAGATGATGTCCTCCACCCAACTCTCAAAAAGCTGAAAGGGTCTTCAGTAGAGATGGATAGTCGAGCTGGGCTATCAGACGGTCACCTCTGTAGCTGTAGTGTCATTTTTCCTATGGTCCAATGTGTAAATTAAACAAAAAAGTGCACGTTTGTTATGATGTCCAAGATGGGGACCAGGATGTGGACATAATAAAAAATTAGGGAACATGATAGGAGACATTTCTACAATACATATAATCATTCTTATCTATCTAATACGATGACAACAGCTCTCCATACCTGCAGTCCACCACAAGGACCACCCTCTCTAATCCCTGAAAAATGAAATCATCCTCAGTGACGAAGAGAGGGGGCTAAGCGCCCCCATGGTCTCAGAGCATTAACTCTTCTAAGAGTCCTAAGAGTCCTGCTCACACTGATGGGGTGCAGCTGTGGGACCCTATTTTCAGAGATGATGTCCTCCACCCAACTCTCAAAAAGCTGAAAGGGTCTTCAGTAGAGAAGGATAGTCGAGCTGGGCTATCAGACGGTCACCTCTGTAGCTGTAGTGTCATTTTTCCTATGGTCCAATGTGTAAATTAAACAAAAAAGTGCACGTTTGTTATGATGTCCAAGATGGGGACCAGGATGTGGACATAATAAAAAATTAGGGAACATGATAGGAGACATTTCTACAATACATATAATCATTCTTATCTATCTAATACGATGACAACAGCTCTCCATACCTGCAGTCCACCACAAGGACCACCCTCTCTAATCCCTGAAAAATGAAATCATCCTCAGTGACGAAGAGAGGGGGCCAAGCGCCCCCCATGGTACCAGAGCATTGACTCTTCTAAGAGTCCTAAGAGTCCTGCTCACACTGATGGGGTGAAGCTGTGGGACCCTATTTTCAGAGATGATGTCCTCCACCCAACTCTCAAAAAGCTGAAAGGGTCTTCAGTAGAGATGGATAGTCGAGCTGGGCTATCAGACGGTCACCTCTGTAGCTGTAGTGTCATTTTTCCTATGGTCCAATGTGTAAATTAAACAAAAAAGTGCACGTTTGTTATGATGTCCAAGATGGGGACCAGGATGTGGACATAATAAGAAATTAGGGAACATGATAGGAGACATTTCTACAATACATATAATCATTCTTATCTATCTAATACGATGACAACAGCTCTCCATACCTGCAGTCCACCACAAGGACCACCCTCTCTAATCCCTGAAAAATGAAATCATCCTCAGGGACGAAGAGAGGGGGCTAAGCGCCCCCCATGGATTTAGAGCATTGACTCTTCTAAGAGTCCTAAGAGTCCTGCTTACACTGATGGGGTGCAGCTGTGGGACCCTATTTTCAGAGATGATGTCCTCCACCCAACTCTCAAAAAGCTGAAAGGGTCTTCAGTAGAGAAGGATAGTCGAGCTGGGCTATCAGACGGTCACCTCTGTAGCTGTAGTGTCATTTTTCCTATGGTCCAATGTGTAAATTAAACAAAAAAGTGCACGTTTGTTATGATGTCCAAGATGGGGACCAGGATGTGGACATAATAAAAAATTAGGGAACATGATAGGAGACATTTCTACAATACATATAATCATTCTTATCTATCTAATACGATGACAACAGCTCTCCATACCTGCAGTCCACCACAAGGACCACCCTCTCTAATCCCTGAAAAATGAAATCATCCTCAGTGACGAAGAGAGGGGGCCAAGCGCCCCCCATGGTACCAGAGCATTGACTCTTCTAAGAGTCCTAAGAGTCCTGCTCACACTGATGGGGTGAAGCTGTGGGACCCTATTTTCAGAGATGATGTCCTCCACCCAACTCTCAAAAAGCTGAAAGGGTCTTCAGTAGAGATGGATAGTCGAGCTGGGCTATCAGACGGTCACCTCTGTAGCTGTAGTGTCATTTTTCCTATGGTCCAATGTGTAAATTAAACAAAAAAGTGCACGTTTGTTATGATGTCCAAGATGGGGACCAGGATGTGGACATAATAAGAAATTAGGGAACATGATAGGAGACATTTCTACAATACATATAATCATTCTTATCTATCTAATACGATGACAACAGCTCTCCATACCTGCAGTCCACCACAAGGACCACCCTCTCTAATCCCTGAAAAATGAAATCATCCTCAGGGACGAAGAGAGGGGGCTAAGCGCCCCCCATGGATTTAGAGCATTGACTCTTCTAAGAGTCCTAAGAGTCCTGCTTACACTGATGGGGTGCAGCTGTGGGACCCTATTTTCAGAGATGATGTCCTCCACCCAACTCTCAAAAAGCTGAAAGGGTCTTCAGTAGAGATGGATAGTCGAGCTGGGCTATCAGACGGTCACCTCTGTAGCTGTAGTGTCATTTTTCCTATGGTCCAATGTGTAAATTAAACAAAAAAGTGCACGTTTGTTATGATGTTCAAGATGGGGACCAGGATGTGGACATAATAAAAAATTAGGGAACATGATAGGAGACATTTCTACAATACATATAATCATTCTTATCTATCTAATACGATCACAACAGCTCCCCATACCTGCAGTCCACCACAAGGACCACTCTCTCTAATCCCTGAAAAATTAAATCATCCTCAGTGACGAAGAGAGGGGGCTAAGCGCCCCCCATGGTCTCAGAGCATTGACTCTTCTAAGAGTCCTAAGAGTCCTGCTCACACTGATGGGGTGCAGCTGTGGGACCCTATTTTCAGAGATGATGTTCTCTACCCAACTCTCAAAAAGCTGAAAGGGTCTTCAGTAGAGATGGATAGTCGAGCTGGGCTATCAGACGGTCACCTCTGTAGCTGTAGTGTCATTTTTCCTATGGTCCAATGTGTAAATTAAACAAAAAAGTGCACGTTTGTTATGATGTCCAAGATGGGGACCAGGATGTGGACATAATAAAAAATTAGGGAACATGATAGGAGACATTTCTACAATACATATAATCATTCTTATCTATTTAATACGATGACAGCAGCTCTCCATACCTGCAGTCCACCACAAGGACCACCCTCTCTAATCCCTGAAAAATGAAATCATCCTCAGTGACGAAGAGAGGGGGCTAAGCGCCCCCATGGTCTCACAGCATTAACTCTTCTAAGAGTCCTAAGAGTCCTGCTCACACTGATGGGGTGCAGCTGTGGGACCCTATTTTCAGAGATGATGTCCTCCACCCAACTCTCAAAAAGCTGAAAGGGTCTTCAGTAGAGATGGATAGTCGAGCTGGGCTATCAGACGGTCACCTCTGTAGCTGTAGTGTCATTTTTCCTATGGTCCAATGTGTAAATTAAACAAAAAAGTGCACGTTTGTTATGATGTCCAAGATGGGGACCAGGATGTGGACATAATAAAAAATTAGGGAACATGATAGGAGACATTTCTACAATACATATAATCATTCTTATCTATCTAATATGATGATAACAGCTCTCCATATCTGCAGTCCACCACAAGGACCACCCTCTCTAATCCCTGAAAAATGAAATCATCCTCAGTGATGAAGAGAGGGGGCTAAGTGCCCCCAATGGTCTCAGAGCATTGACTCTTCTAAGAGTCCTAAGAGTCCTGCTCACACTGATGGGGTGCAGCTGTGGGACCCTATTTTCAGAGATGATGTCCTCCACCCAACTCTCAAAAAGCTGAAAGGGTCTTCAGTAGAGATGGATAGTCCAGCTGGGCTATCAGACGGTCACCTCTGTAGCTGTAGTGTCATTTTTCCTATGGTCCAATGTGTAAATTAAACAAAAAAGTGCACGTTTGTTATGATGTTCAAGATGGGGACCAGGATGTGGACATAATAAAAAATTAGGGAACATGATAGGAGACATTTCTACAATACATATAATCATTTTTATCTATCTAATACGATCACAACAGCTCTCCATACCTGCAGTCCACCACAAGGACCACTCTCTCTAATCCCTGAAAAATGAAATCATCCTCAGTGACGAAGAGAGGGGGCTAAGCGCCCCCCATGGTCTCAGAGCATTGACTCTTCTAAGAGTCCTAAGATTCCTGCTCACACTGATGGGGTGCAGCTGTGGGACCCTATTTTCAGAGATGATGTCCTCCACCCAACTCTCAAAAAGCTGAAAGGGTCTTCAGTAGAGATGGATAGTCGAGCTGGGCTATCAGACGGTCACCTCTGTAGCTGTAGTGTCATTTTTCCTATGGTCCAATGTGTAAATTAAACAAAAAAGTGCACGTTTGTTATGATTTCCAAGATGGGGACCAGGATGTGGACATAATAAAAAAATAGGGAACATGATAGGAGACATTTCTACAATACATATAATCATTCTTATCTATCTAATACGATGACAACAGCTCTCCATACCTGCAGTCCACCACAAGGACCACCCTCTCTATTCCCTGAAAAGTGAAATCATCCTCAGTGACGAAGAGAGGGGGCTAAGCGCCCCCCATGGTCTCAGAGCATTGACTCTTCTAAGAGTCCTAAGAGTCCTGCTCACACTGATGGGGTGCAGCTGTGGGACCCTATTTTCAGAGATGATGTCCTCCACCCAACTCTCAAAAAGCTGAAAGGGTCTTCAGTAGAGATGGATAGTCGAGCTGGGCTATCAGACGGTCACCTCTGTAGCTGTAGTGTCATTTTTCCTATGGTCCAATGTGTAAATTAAACAAAAAAGTGCACGTTTGTTATGATGTCCAAGATGGGGACCAGGATGTGGACATAATAAAAAATTAGGGAACATGATAGGAGACATTTCTACAATACATATAATCATTCTTATCTATCTAATACGATGACAACAGCTCTCCATATCTGCAGTCCACCACAAGGACCACCCTCTCTAATCCCTGAAAAATGAAATCATCCTCAGTGATGAAGAGAGGGGGCTAAGTGCCCCCAATGGTCTCAGAGCATTGACTCTTCTAAGAGTCCTAAGAGTCCTGCTCACACTGATGGGGTGCAGCTGTGGGACCCTATTTTCAGAGATGATGTCCTCCACCCAACTCTCAAAAAGCTGAAAGGGTCTTCAGTAGAGATGGATAGTCGAGCTGGGCTATCAGACGGTCACCTCTGTAGCTGTAGTGTCATTTTTCCTATGGTCCAATGTGTAAATTAAACAAAAAAGTGCACGTTTGTTATGATGTCCAAGATGGGGACCAGGATGTGGACATAATAAAAAATTAGGGAACATGATAGGAGACATTTCTACAATACATATAATCATTCTTATCTATCTAATACGATGACAACAGCTCTCCATACCTGCAGTCCACCACAAGGACCACCCTCTCTAATCCCTGAAAAATGAAATCATCCTCAGTGACGAAGAGAGGGGGCTAAGCGCCCCCATGGTCTCAGAGCATTAACTCTTCTAAGAGTCCTAAGAGTCCTGCTCACACTGATGGGGTGCAGCTGTGGGACTCTATTTTCAGAGATGATGTCCTCCACCCAACTCTCAAAAAGCTGAAAGGGTCTTCAGTAGAGATGGATAGTCGAGCTGGGCTATCAGACGGTCACCTCTGTAGCTGTAGTGTCATTTTTCCTATGGTCCAATGTGTAAATTAAACAAAAAAGTGCACGTTTGTTATGATGTCCAAGATGGGGACCAGGATGTGGACATAATAAAAAATTAGGGAACATGATAGGAGACATTTCTACAATACATATAATCATTCTTATCTATCTAATACGATGACAACAGCTCTCCATACCTGCAGTCCACCACAAGGACCACCCTCTCTAATCCCTGAAAAATGAAATCATCCTCAGGGACGAAGAGAGGGGGCTAAGCGCCCCCCATGGTTTTAGAGCATTGACTCTTCTAAGAGTCCTAAGAGTCCTGCTTACACTGATGGGGTGCAGCTGTGGGACCCTATTTTAAGAGATGATGTCCTCCACCCAACTCTCAAAAAGCTGAAAGGGTCTTCAGTAGAGATGGATAGTCGAGCTGGGCTATCAGACGGTCACCTCTGTAGCTGTAGTGTCATTTTACCTATGGTCCAATGTGTAAATTAAACAAAAAAGTGCACGTTTGTTATGATGTCCAAGATGGGGACCAGGATGTGGACATAATAAAAAATTAGGGAACATGATAGGAGACATTTCTACAATACATATAATCATTCTTATCTATCTAATACGATGACAACAGCTCTCCATACCTGCAGTCCACCACAAGGACCACCCTCTCTAATCCCTGAAAAATGAAATCATCCTCAGTGACGAAGAGAGGGGGCTAAGCGCCCCCATGGTCTCAGAGCATTAACTCTTCTAAGAGTCCTAAGAGTCCTGCTCACACTGATGGGGTGCAGCTGTGGGACCCTATTTTCAGAGATGACGTCCTCCACCCAACTCTCAAAAAGCTGAAAGGGTCTTCAGTAGAGATGGATAGTCGAGCTGGGCTATCAGACGGTCACCTCTGTAGCTGTAGTGTCATTTTTCCTATGGTCCAATGTGTAAATTAAACAAAAAAGTGCACGTTTGTTATGATGTCCAAGATGGGGACCAGGATGTGGACATAATAAAAAATTAGGGAACATGATAGGAGACATTTCTACAATACATATAATCATTCTTATCTATCTAATACGATGACAACAGCTCTCCATACCTGCAGTCCACCACAAGGACCACCCTCTCTAATCCCTGAAAAATGAAATCATCCTCAGTGACGAAGAGAGGGGGCTAAGCGCCCCCATGGTCTCAGAGCATTAACTCTTCTAAGAGTCCTAAGAGTCCTGCTCACACTGATGGGGTGCAGCTGTGGGACTCTATTTTCAGAGATGATGTCCTCCACCCAACTCTCAAAAAGCTGAAAGGGTCTTCAGTAGAGATGGATAGTCGAGCTGGGCTATCAGACGGTCACCTCTGTAGCTGTAGTGTCATTTTTCCTATGGTCCAATGTGTAAATTAAACAAAAAAGTGCACGTTTGTTATGATGTCCAAGATGGGGACCAGGATGTGGACATAATAAAAAATTAGGGAACATGATAGGAGACATTTCTACAATACATATAATCATTCTTATCTATCTAATACGATGACAACAGCTCTCCATACCTGCAGTCCACCACAAGGACTCTTAGAAGAGTTAATGCTCTGAGACCATGGGGGCGCTTAGCCCCCTCTCTTCGTCACTGAGGATGATTTCACTTTTCAGGGAATAGAGAGGGTGGTCCTTGTGGTGGACTGCAGGTATGGAGAGCTGTTGTCATCGTATTAGATAGATAAGAATGATTATATGTATTGTAGAAATGTCTCCTATCATGTTCCCTAATTTTTTATTATGTCCACATCCTGGTCCCCATCTTGGACATCATAACAAACGTGCACTTTTTTGTTTAATTTACACATTGGACCATAGGAAAAATGACACTACAGCTACAGAGGTGACCGTCTGATAGCCCAGCTCGACTATCCATCTCTACTGAAGACCCTTTCAGCTTTTTGAGAGTTGGGTGGAGGACATCATCTCTTAAAATAGGGTCCCACAGCTGCACCCCATCAGTGTAAGCAGGACTCTTAGGACTCTTAGAAGAGTCAATGCTCTAAAACCATGGGGGGCGCTTAGCCCCCTCTCTTCGTCCCTGAGGATGATTTCATTTTTCAGGGATTAGAGAGGGTGGTCCTTGTGGTGGACTGCAGGCATGGAGAGCTGTTGTCATCGTATTAGATAGATAAGAATGATTATATGTATTGTAGAAATGTCTCCTATCATGTTCCCTAATTTTTTATTATGTCCACATCCTGGTCCCCATCTTGGACATCATAACAAACGTGCACTTTTTTGTTTAATTTACACATTGGACCATAGGAAAAATGACACTACAGCTACAGAGGTGACCGTCTGATAGCCCAGCTCGACTATCCATCTCTACTGAAGACCCTTTCAGCTTTTTGAGAGTTGGGTGGAGGACATCATCTCTTAAAATAGGGTCCCACAGCTGCACCCCATCAGTGTAAGCAGGACTCTTAGGACTCTTAGAAGAGTCAATGCTCTAAAACCATGGGGGGCGCTTAGCCCCCTCTCTTCGTCCCTGAGGATGATTTCATTTTTCAGGGATTAGAGAGGGTGGTCCTTGTGGTGGACTGCAGGTATGGAGAGCTGTTGTCATCGTATTAGATAGATAAGAATGATTATATGTATTGTAGAAATGTCTCCTATCATGTTCCCTAATTTTTTATTATGTCCACATCCTGGTCCCCATCTTGGACATCATAACAAACGTGCACTTTTTTGTTTAATTTACACATTGGACCATAGGAAAAATGACACTACAGCTACAGAGGTGACCGTCTGATAGCCCAGCTCGACTATCCATCTCTACTGAAGACCCTTTCAGCTTTTTGAGAGTTGGGTGGAGGACATCATCTCTGAAAATAGAGTCCCACAGCTGCACCCCATCAGTGTGAGCAGGACTCTTAGGACTCTTAGAAGAGTTAATGCTCTGAGACCATGGGGGCGCTTAGCCCCCTCTCTTCGTCACTGAGGATGATTTCATTTTTCAGGGATTAGAGAGGGTGGTCCTTGTGGTGGACTGCAGGTATGGAGAGCTGTTGTCATCGTATTAGATAGATAAGAATGATTATATGTATTGTAGAAATGTCTCCTATCATGTTCCCTAATTTTTTATTATGTCCACATCCTGGTCCCCATCTTGGACATCATAACAAACGTGCACTTTTTTGTTTAATTTACACATTGGACCATAGGAAAAATGACACTACAGCTACAGAGGTGACCGTCTGATAGCCCAGCTCGACTATCCATCTCTACTGAAGACCCTTTCAGCTTTTTGAGAGTTGGGTGGAGAACATCATCTCTGAAAATAGGGTCCCACAGCTGCACCCCATCAGTGTAAGCAGGACTCTTAGGACTCTTAGAAGAGTCAATGCTCTAAAACCATGGGGGGCGCTTAGCCCCCTCTCTTCGTCCATGAGGATGATTTCATTTTTCAGGGATTAGAGAGGGTGGTCCTTGTGGTGGACTGCAGGTATGGAGAGCTGTTGTCATCGTATTAGATAGATAAGAATGATTATATGTATTGTAGAAATGTCTCCTATCATGTTCCCTAATTTTTTATTATGTCCACATCCTGGTCCCCATCTTGGACATCATAACAAACGTGCACTTTTTTGTTTAATTTACACATTGGACCATAGGAAAAATGACACTACAGCTACAGAGGTGACCGTCTGATAGCCCAGCTCGACTATCCATCTCTACTGAAGACCCTTTCAGCTTTTTGAGAGTTGGGTGGAGGACGTCATCTCTGAAAATAGGGTCCCACAGCTGCACCCCATCAGTGTGAGCAGGACTCTTAGGACTCTTAGAAGAGTTAATGCTCTGAGACCATGGGGGCGCTTAGCCCCCTCTCTTCGTCACTGAGGATGATTTCATTTTTCAGGGATTAGAGAGGGTGGTCCTTGTGGTGGACTGCAGGTATGGAGAGCTGTTGTCATCGTATTAGATAGATAAGAATGATTATATGTATTGTAGAAATTTCTCCTATCATGTTCCCTAATTTTTTATTATGTCCACATCCTGGTCCCCATCTTGGACATCATAACAAACGTGCACTTTTTTGTTTAATTTACACATTGGACCATAGGAAAAATGACACTACAGCTACAGAGGTGACCGTCTGATAGCCCAGCTCGACTATCCATCTCTACTGAAGACCCTTTCAGCTTTTTGAGAGTTGGGTGGAGGACATCATCTCTTAAAATAGGGTCCCACAGCTGCACCCCATCAGTGTAAGCAGGACTCTTAGGACTCTTAGAAGAGTCAATGCTCTAAAACCATGGGGGGCGCTTAGCCCCCTCTCTTCGTCCCTGAGGATGATTTCATTTTTCAGGGATTAGAGAGGGTGGTCCTTGTGGTGGACTGCAGGTATGGAGAGCTGTTGTCATCGTATTAGATAGATAAGAATGATTATATGTATTGTAGAAATGTCTCCTATCATGTTCCCTAATTTTTTATTATGTCCACATCCTGGTCCCCATCTTGGACATCATAACAAACGTGCACTTTTTTGTTTAATTTACACATTGGACCATAGGAAAAATGACACTACAGCTACAGAGGTGACCGTCTGATAGCCCAGCTCGACTATCCATCTCTACTGAAGACCCTTTCAGCTTTTTGAGAGTTGGGTGGAGGACATCATCTCTGAAAATAGAGTCCCACAGCTGCACCCCATCAGTGTGAGCAGGACTCTTAGGACTCTTAGAAGAGTTAATGCTCTGAGACCATGGGGGCGCTTAGCCCCCTCTCTTCGTCACTGAGGATGATTTCATTTTTCAGGGATTAGAGAGGGTGGTCCTTGTGGTGGACTGCAGGTATGGAGAGCTGTTGTCATCGTATTAGATAGATAAGAATGATTATATGTATTGTAGAAATGTCTCCTATCATGTTCCCTAATTTTTTATTATGTCCACATCCTGGTCCCCATCTTGGACATCATAACAAACGTGCACTTTTTTGTTTAATTTACACATTGGACCATAGGAAAAATGACACTACAGCTACAGAGGTGACCGTCTGATAGCCCAGCTCGACTATCCATCTCTACTGAAGACCCTTTCAGCTTTTTGAGAGTTGGGTGGAGGACATCATCTCTGAAAATAGGGTCCCACAGCTGCACCCCATCAGTGTGAGCAGGAATCTTAGGACTCTTAGAAGAGTCAATGCTCTGAGACCATGGGGGGCGCTTAGCCCCCTCTCTTCGTCACTGAGGATGATTTCATTTTTCAGGGATTAGAGAGAGTGGTCCTTGTGGTGGACTGCAGGTATGGAGAGCTGTTGTGATCGTATTAGATAGATAAGAATGATTATATGTATTGTAGAAATGTCTCCTATCATGTTCCCTAATTTTTTATTATGTCCACATCCTGGTCCCCATCTTGAACATCATAACAAACGTGCACTTTTTTGTTTAATTTACACATTGGACCATAGGAAAAATGACACTACAGCTACAGAGGTGACCGTCTGATAGCCCAGCTCGACTATCCATCTCTACTGAAGACCCTTTCAGCTTTTTGAGAGTTGGGTGGAGGACATCATCTCTGAAAATAGGGTCCCACAGCTGCACCCCATCAGTGTGAGCAGGACTCTTAGGACTCTTAGAAGAGTCAATGCTCTGAGACCATTGGGGGCACTTAGCCCCCTCTCTTCATCACTGAGGATGATTTCATTTTTCAGGGATTAGAGAGGGTGGTACTTGTGGTGGACTGCAGATATGGAGAGCTGTTATCATCATATTAGATAGATAAGAATGATTATATGTATTGTAGAAATGTCTCCTATCATGTTCCCTAATTTTTTATTATGTCCACATCCTGGTCCCCATCTTGGACATCATAACAAACGTGCACTTTTTTGTTTAATTTACACATTGGACCATAGGAAAAATGACACTACAGCTACAGAGGTGACCGTCTGATAGCCCAGCTCGACTATCCATCTCTACTGAAGACCCTTTCAGCTTTTTGAGAGTTGGGTGGAGGACATCATCTCTGAAAATAGGGTCCCACAGCTGCACCCCATCAGTGTGAGCAGGACTCTTAGGACTCTTAGAAGAGTTAATGCTCTGAGACCATGGGGGCGCTTAGCCCCCTCTCTTCGTCACTGAGGATGATTTCATTTTTCAGGGATTAGAGAGGGTGGTCCTTGTGGTGGACTGCAGGTATGGAGAGCTGTTGTCATCGTATTAGATAGATAAGAATGATTATATGTATTGTAGAAATATCTCCTATCATGTTCCCTAATTTTTTATTATGTCCACATCCTGGTCCCCATCTTGGACATCATAACAAACGTGCACTTTTTTGTTTAATTTACACATTGGACCATAGGAAAAATGACACTACAGCTACAGAGGTGACCGTCTGATAGCCCAGCTCGACTATCCGACTCTACTGAAGACCCTTTCAGCTTTTTGAGAGTTGGGTGGAGGACATCATCTCTGAAAATAGGGTCCCACAGCTGCACCCCATCAGTGTGAGCAGGACTCTTAGGACTCTTAGAAGAGTCAATGCTCTGAGACCATGGGGGGCGCTTAGCCCCCTCTCTTCGTCACTGAGGATGATTTCATTTTTCAGGGATTAGAGAGGGTGGTTCTTGTGGTGGACTGCAGGTATGGAGAGCTGTTGTCATCGTATTAAATAGATAAGAATGATTATATGTATTGTAGAAATGTCTCCTATCATGTTCCCTAATTTTTTATTATGTCCACATCCTGGTCCCCATCTTGGACATCATAACAAACGTGCACTTTTTTGTTTAATTTACACATTGGACCATAGGAAAAATGACACTACAGCTACAGAGGTGACCGTCTGATAGCCCAGCTCGACTATCCATCTCTACTGAAGACCCTTTCAGCTTTTTGAGAGTTGGGTGGAGGACATCATCTCTGAAAATAGGGTCCCACAGCTGCACCCCATCAGTGTAAGCAGGACTCTTAGGACTCTTAGAAGAGTCAATGCTCTAAATCCATGGGGGGCGCTTAGCCCCCTCTTTTCGTCCCTGAGGATGATTTCATTTTTCAGGGATTAGAGAGGGTGGTCATTGTGGTGGACTGCAGGTATGGAGAGCTGTTGTCATCGTATTAGATAGATAAGAATGATTATATGTATTGTAGAAATGTCTCCTATCATGTTCCCTAATTTCTTATTATGTCCTCATCCTGGTCCCCATCTTGGACATCATAACAAACGTGCACTTTTTTGTTTAATTTACACATTGGACCATAGGAAAAATGACACTACAGCTACAGAGGTGACCGTCTGATAGCCCAGCTCGACTATCCATCTCTACTGAAGACCCTTTCAGCTTTTTGAGAGTTGGGTGGAGGACATCATCTCTGAAAATAGGGTCCCACAGCTTCACCCCATCAGTGTGAGCAGGACTCTTAGGACTCTTAGAAGAGTCAATGCTCTGGTACCATGGGGGGCGCTTGGCCCCCTCTCTTCGTCACTGAGGATGATTTCATTTTTCAGGGATTAGAGAGGGTGGTCCTTGTGGTGGACTGCAGGTATGGAGAGCTGTTGTCATCGTATTAGATAGATAAGAATGATTATATGTATTGTAGAAATGTCTCCTATCATGTTCCCTAATTTTTTATTATGTCCACATCCTGGTCCCCATCTTGGACATCATAACAAACGTGCACTTTTTTGTTTAATTTACACATTGGACCATAGGAAAAATGACACTACAGCTACAGAGGTGACCGTCTGATAGCCCAGCTCGACTATCCTTCTCTACTGAAGACCCTTTCAGCTTTTTGAGAGTTGGGTGGAGGACATCATCTCTGAAAATAGGGTCCCACAGCTGCACCCCATCAGTGTGAGCAGGACTCTTAGGACTCTTAGAAGAGTTAATGCTCTGAGACCATGGGGGCGCTTAGCCCCCTCTCTTCGTCACTGAGGATGATTTCATTTTTCAGGGATTAGAGAGGGTGGTCCTTGTGGTGGACTGCAGGTATGGAGAGCTGTTGTCATCGTATTAGATAGATAAGAATGATTATATGTATTGTAGAAATGTCTCCTATCATGTTCCCTAATTTTTTATTATGTCCACATCCTGGTCCCCATCTTGGACATCATAACAAACGTGCACTTTTTTGTTTAATTTACACATTGGACCATAGGAAAAATGACACTACAGCTACAGAGGTGACCGTCTGATAGCCCAGCTCGACTATCCATCTCTACTGAAGACCCTTTCAGCTTTTTGAGAGTTGGGTGGAGGACATCATCTCTGAAAATAGGGTCCCACAGCTGCACCCCATCAGTGTGAGCAGGACTCTTAGGACTCTTAGAAGAGTCAATGCTCTGAGACCATTGGGGGCACTTAGCCCCCTCTCTTCGTCACTGAGGATGATTTCATTTTTCAGGGATTAGAGAGGGTGGTCCTTGTGGTGGACTGCAGGTATGGAGAGCTGTTGTCATCGTATTAGATAGATAAGAATGATTATATGTATTGTAGAAATGTCTCCTATCATGTTCCCTAATTTCTTATTATGTCCACATCCTGGTCCCCATCTTGGACATCATAACAAACGTGCACTTTTTTGTTTAATTTACACATTGGACCATAGGAAAAATGACACTACAGCTACAGAGGTGACCGTCTGATAGCCCAGTTAGACTATCCATCTCTACTGAAGACCCTTTCAGCTTTTTGAGAGTTGGGTGGAGGACATCATCTCTGAAAATAGGGTCCCACAGCTGCACCCCATCAGTGTGAGCAGGACTCTTAGGACTCTTAGAAGAGTCAATGCTCTGAGACCATTGGGGGCACTTAGCCCCCTCTCTTCGTCACTGAGGATGATTTCATTTTTCAGGGATTAGAGAGGGTGGTCCTTGTG
The DNA here is from genome assembly GCF_048569485.1 of Anomaloglossus baeobatrachus. Taxonomy (NCBI): domain Eukaryota; kingdom Metazoa; phylum Chordata; class Amphibia; order Anura; family Aromobatidae; genus Anomaloglossus; species Anomaloglossus baeobatrachus. The sequence continues at coordinate 299,049 of NW_027441949.1, forward strand.
GTGGACTGCTGGTATGGAGAGCTGTTATCGTATTAGATAGATAAGAATGATTATATGTATTGTAGAAATGTCTCCTATCATGTTCCCTAATTTTTTATTATGTCCACATCCTGGTCCCCATCTTGGACATCATAACAAACGTGCACTTTTTTGTTTAATTTACACATTGGACCATAGGAAAAATGACACTACAGCTACAGAGGTGACCGTCTGATAGCCCAGCTCGACAATCCATCTCTACTGAAGACCCTTTCAGCTTTTTGAGAGTTGGGTGGAGGACATCATCTCTGAAAATAGGGTCCCACAGCTGCACCCCATCAGTGTGAGCAGGACTCTTAGGACTCTTAGAAGAGTCAATGCTCTGAGACCATGGGGGGCGCTTAGCCCCCTCTCTTCGTCACTGAGGATGATTTCATTTTTCAGGGATTAGAGAGGGTGGTCCTTGTGGTGGACTGCAGGTATGGAGAGCTGTTGTCATCGTATTAAATAGATAAGAATTATTATATGTATTGTAGAAATGTCTCCTATCATGTTCCCTAATTTTTTATTATGTCCACATCCTGGTCCCCATCTTGGACATCATAACAAACGTGCACTTTTTTGTTTAATTTACACATTGGACCATAGGAAAAATGACACTACAGGTACAGAGGTGACCGTCTGATAGCCCAGCTCGACTATCCATCTCTACTGAAGACCCTTTCAGCTTTTTGAGAGTTTGGTGGAGAACATCATCTCTGAAAATAGGGTCCCACAGCTGCACCCCATCAGTGTGAGCAGGACTCTTAGGACTCTTAGAAGAGTCAATGCTCTGAGACCATGAGGGGCGCTTAGCCCCCTCTCTTCGTCACTGAGGATGATTTCACTTTTCAGGGAATAGAGAGGGTGGTCCTTGTGGTGGACTGCAGGTATGGAGAGCTGTTGTCATCGTATTAGATAGATAAGAATGATT